>NC_091180.1:37016968-37210988 GCF_040958095.1 Procambarus clarkii | reverse complement strand
GTAGTTGTGCTTTCTGGCTTCGAGTCCCACTGGTGGGTGTTGTCCAAAGATTGTTAATCTTCATCTTGTGGTTTATGCAAGTATAGGCTTATAGCTGGACACGAGTTCTCTCACATTGACAGTGGCTTGACGAAAAACGCAGACTAACCTCACACTTGTCTGGTGCCCTCGGGAAGTGGAGATATTTGAGATGTATATATATCTCGAAGTCTCTACTTCTTTTGTAGGGTCTGATGGTGTAGTGGGTTAAAGCGTACTAGTTATGGCAGCTACTGGAAGGTAGTTGTGCTTTCTGGGTTCGAGTCCCACTGGTGGGTGTTGTCCAAAGATTGTTAATCTTCACTTGTGGTTTATGCAAGTATAGGCTTATAGCTGGACACGAGTTCTCTCACATTGACAGTGGCTTGACGAAAAACGCAGACTAACCTCACACTTGTCTGGTGCCCTCGGGAAGTGGAGATATTTGAGATGTATATATATCTCGAAGTCTCTACTTCTTTTGTAGGGTCTGATGGTGTAGTGGGTTAAAGCGTACTAGTTATGGCAGCTACTGGAAGGTAGTTGTGCTTTCTGGGTTCGAGTCCCACTGGTGGGTGTTGTCCAAAGATTGTTAATCTTCACTTGTGGTTTATGCAAGTATAGGCTTATAGCTGGACACGAGATTCTCTCACATTGACATGTGGCTTGACGAAAAACGCAGACTAACCTCACACTTGTCTGGTGCCCTCGGGAAGTGGAGATATTTGAGATGTATATATATCTCGAAGTCTCTACTTCTTTTGTAGGGTCTGATGGTGTAGTGGGTTAAAGCGTACTAGTTATGGCAGCTACTGGAAGGTAGGTTTGCTTTCTGGGTTCGAGTCCCACTGGTGGGTGTTGTCCAAAGATTGTTAATCTTCACTTGTGGTTTATGCAAGTATAGGCTTATAGCTGGACACGAGTTCTCTCACATGGACTGTGGCTTGACGAAAAACGCAGACTAACCTCACACTTGTCTGGTGTCCTCGGGAAGTGGAGATATTTGAGATGTATATATATCTCGAAGTCTCTACTTCTTTTGTAGGGTCTGATGGTGTAGTGGGTTAAAGCGTACTATTTATGGCAGCTACTGGAAGGTAGTTGTGCTTTCTGGGTTCCAGTCCCACTGGTGGGTGTTGTCCAAAGATTGTTAATCTTCACTTGTGGTTTATGCAAGTATAGGCTTATAGCTGGACACGAGTTCTCTCACATTGACAGTGGCTTGACGAAAAATGCAGACTAACCTCACACTTGTCTGGTGCCCTCGGGAAGTGGAGATATTTGAGATGTATATATATCTCGAAGTCTCTACTTCCTTTGTAGGGTCTGATGGTGTAGTGGGTTAAAGCGTACTAGTTATGGCAGCTACTGGAAGGTAGTTGTGCTTTCTGGGTTCGAGTCCCACTGGTGGGTGTTGTCCAAAGATTGTTAATCTTCACTTGTGGTTTATGCAAGTATAGGCTTATAGCTGGACACGAGTTCTCTCACATTGACAGTGGCTTGACGAAAAACGCAGACTAACCTCACACTTGTCTGGTGCCCTCGGGAAGTGGAGATATTTGAGATGTATATATATCTCGAAGTCTCTACTTCTTTTGTAGGGTCTGATGGTGTAGTGGGTTAAAGCGTACTAGTTATGGCAGCTACTGGAAGGTAGGTTTGCTTTCTGGGTTCGAGTCCCACTGGTGGGTGTTGTCCAAAGATTGTTAATCTTCACTTGTGGTTTATGCAAGTATAGGCTTATAGCTGGACACGAGTTCTCTCACATTGACAGTGGCTTGACAAAAAACGCAGACTAACCTCACACTTGTCTGGTGCCCTCGGGAAGTGGATATATTTGAGATGTATATATATCTCGAAGTCTCGACTTCTTTTGTAGGGTCTGATGGTGTAGTGGGTTAAAGCGTACTAGTTATGGCAGCTACTGGAAGGTAGTTGTGCTTTCTGGGTTCGAGTCCCACTGGTGGGTGTTGTCCAAAGATTGTTAATCTTCACTTGTGGTTTATGCAAGTATAGGCTTATAGCTGGACACGAGTTCTCTCAGATTGACAGTGGCTAGACAAAAAACATAGACTAACTTCACACTTGTCTGGTGCCCTCGGGAAGTGGATATATTTGAGATGTATATATATCTCGAAGTCACTACTTCTTTTGTAGGGTCTGATGGTGTAGTGGGTTAAAGCGTACTAGTTATGGCAGCTACTGGAAGGTAGTTGTGCTTTCTGGGTTCCAGTCCCACTGGTGGGTGTTGTCCAAAGATTGTTAATCTTCACTTGTGGTTTATGCAAGTATAGGCTTATAGCTGGACACGAGTTCTCTCACATTGGCAGTGGCTTGACGAAAAACGCAGACTAACCTCACACTTGTCTGGTGCCCTCGGGAAGTGGAGATATTTGAGATGTATAAATATCTCGAAGTCTCTACTTCTTTTGTAGGGTCTGATGGTGTAGTGGGTTAAAGCGTACTAGTTATGGCAGCTACTGGAAGGTAGTTGTGCTTTCTGGGTTCGAGTCCCACTGGTGGATGTTGTCCAAAGATTGTTAATCTTCACTTGTGGTTTATGCAAGTATAGGCTTATAGCTGGACACGAGTTCTCTCACATTGACAGTGGCTTGACGAAAAACGCAGACTAACCTCACACTTGTCTGGTGCCCTCGGGAAGTGGAGATATTTGAGATGTATATATATCTCGAAGTCTCTACTTCTTTTGTAGGGTCTGATGGTGTAGTGGGTTAAAGCGTACTAGTTATGGCAGCTACTGGAAGGTAGTTGTGCTTTCTGGGTTCGAGTCCCACTGGTGGGTGTTGTCCAAAGATTGTTAATCTTCACTTGTGGTTTATGCAAGTATAGGCTTATAGCTGGACACGAGTTCTCTCACATTGACAGTGGCTTGACGAAAAACGCAGACTAACCTCACACTTGTCTGGTGCCCTCGGGAAGTGGAGATATTAGAGATGTATATATATCTCGAAGTCTCTACTTCTTTTGTAGGGTCTGATGGTGTAGTGGGTTAAAGCGTACTAGTTATGGCAGCTACTGGAAGGTAGTTGTGCTTTCTGGGTTCGAGTCCCACTGGTGGGTGTTGTCCAAAGATTGTTAATCTTCACTTGTGGTTTATGCAAGTATAGGCTTATAGCTGGACACGAGTTCTCTCACATTGACAGTGGCTTGACGAAAAACGCAGACTAACCTCACACTTGTCTGGTGCCCTCGGGAAGTGGAGATATTTGAGATGTATATATATCTCGAAGTCTCTACTTCATTTGTAGGGTCTGATGGTGTAGTGGGTTAAAGCGTACTAGTTATGGCAGCTACTGGAAGGTAGTTGTGCTTTCTGGGTTCGAGTCCCACTGGTGGGTGTTGTCCAAAGATTGTTAATCTTCACTTGTGGTTTATGCAAGTATAGGCTTATAGCTGGACACGAGTTCTCTCACATTGACAGTGGCTTGACGAAAAACGCAGACTAACCTCACACTTGTCTGGTGCCCTCGGGAAGTGGAGATATTTGAGATGTATATATATCTCGAAGTCTCTACTTCTTTTGTAGGGTCTGATGGTGTAGTGGGTTAAAGCTGTACTAGTTATGGCAGCTACTGGAAGGTAGTTGTGCTTTCTGGGTTCGAGTCCCACTGGTGGGTGTTGTCCAAAGATTGTTAATCTTCACTTGTGGTTTATGCAAGTATAGGCTTATAGCTGGACACGAGTTCTCTCACATTGACAGTGGCTTGACGAAAAACGCAGACTAACCTCACACTTGTCTGGTGCCCTCGGGAAGTGGAGATATTTGAGATGTATATATATCTCGAAGTCTCTACTTCTTTTGTAGGGTCTGATGGTGTAGTGGGTTAAAGCGTACTAGTTATGGCAGCTACTGGAAGGTAGTTGTGCTTTCTGGGTTCGAGTCCCACTGGTGGGTGTTGTCCAAAGATTGTTAATCTTCACTTGTGGTTTATGCAAGTATAGGCTTATAGCTGGACACGAGTTCTCTCACATTGACAGTGGCTTGACGAAAAATGCAGACTAACCTCACACTTGTCTGGTGCCCTCGGGAAGTGGAGATATTTGAGATGTATATATATCTCGAAGTCTCTACTTCTTTGTAGGGTCTGATGGTGTAGTGGGTTAAAGCGTACTAGTTATGGCAGCTACTGGAAGGTAGTTGTGCTTTCTGGGTTCGAGTCCCACTGGTGGGTGTTGTCCAAAGATTGTTAATCTTCACTTGTGGTTTATGCAAGTATAGGCTTATAGCTGGACACGAGTTCTCTCACATTGACAGTGGCTTGACGAAAAACGCAGACTAACCTCACACTTGTCTGGTGCCCTCGGGAAGTGGAGATATTTGAGATGTATATATATCTCGAAGTCTCTACTTCTTTTGTAGGGTCTGATGGTGTAGTGGGTTAAAGCGTACTAGTTATGGCAGCTACTGGAAGGTAGGTTTGCTTTCTGGGTTCGAGTCCCACTGGTGGGTGTTGTCCAAAGATTGTTAATCTTCACTTGTGGTTTATGCAAGTATAGGCTTATAGCTGGACACGAGTTCTCTCACATTGACAGTGGCTTGACGAAAAACGCAGACTAACCTCACACTTGTCTGGTGCCCTCGGGAAGTGGATATATTTGAGATGTATATATATCTCGAAGTCTCTACTTCTTTTGTAGGGTCTGATGGTGTAGTGGGTTAAAGCGTACTAGTTATGGCAGCTACTGGAAGGTAGTTGTGCTTTCTGGGTTCGAGTCCCACTGGTGGGTGTTGTCCAAAGATTGTTAATCTTCACTTGTGGTTTATGCAAGTATAGGCTTATAGCTGGACACGAGTTCTCTCACATTGACAGTGGCTAGACGAAAAAACATAGACTAACCTCACACTTGTCTGGTGCCCTCGGGAAGTGGATATATTTGAGATGTATATATATCTCGAAGTCTCTACTTCTTTTGTAGGGTCTGATGGTGTAGTGGGTTAAAGCGTACTAGTTATGGCAGCTACTGGAAGGTAGTTGTGCTTTCTGGGTTCGAGTCCCACTGGTGGGTGTTGTCCAAAGATTGTTAATCTTCACTTGTGGTTTATGCAAGTATAGGCTTATAGCTGGACACGAGTTCTCTCACATTGACAGTGGCTTGACGAAAAACGCAGACTAACCTCACACTTGTCTGGTGCCCTCGGGAAGTGGAGATATTTGAGATGTATAAATATCTCGAAGTCTCTACTTCTTTTGTAGGGTCTGATGGTGTAGTGGGTTAAAGCGTACTAGTTATGGCAGCTACTGGAAGGTAGTTGTGCTTTCTGGGTTCGAGTCCCACTGGTGGATGTTGTCCAAAGATTGTTAATCTTCACTTGTGGTTTATGCAAGTATAGGCTTATAGCTGGACACGAGTTCTCTCACATTGACAGTGGCTTGACGAAAAACGCAGACTAACCTCACACTTGTCTGGTGCCCTCGGGAAGTGGAGATATTTGAGATGTATATATATCTCGAAGTCTCTACTTCTTTTGTAGGGTCTGATGGTGTAGTGGGTTAAAGCGTACTAGTTATGGCAGCTACTGGAAGGTAGTTGTGCTTTCTGGGTTCGAGTCCCACTGGTGGGTGTTGTCCAAAGATTGTTAATCTTCACTTGTGGTTTATGCAAGTATAGGCTTATAGCTGGACACGAGTTCTCTCACATTGACAGTGGCTTGACGAAAAACGCAGACTAACCTCACACTTGTCTGGTGCCCTCGGGAAGTGGAGATATTAGAGATGTATATATATCTCGAAGTCTCTACTTCTTTTGTAGGGTCTGATGGTGTAGTGGGTTAAAGCGTACTAGTTATGGCAGCTACTGGAAGGTAGTTGTGCTTTCTGGGTTCGAGTCCCACTGGTGGGTGTTGTCCAAAGATTGTTAATCTTCACTTGTGGTTTATGCAAGTATAGGCTTATAGCTGGACACGAGTTCTCTCACATTGACAGTGGCTTGACGAAAAACGCAGACTAACCTCACACTTGTCTGGTGCCCTCGGGAAGTGGATATATTTGAGATGTATATATATCTCGAAGTCTCTACTTCATTTGTAGGGTCTGATGGTGTAGTGGGTTAAAGCGTACTAGTTATGGCAGCTACTGGAAGGTAGTTGTGCTTTCTGGGTTCGAGTCCCACTGGTGGGTGTTGTCCAAAGATTGTTAATCTTCACTTGTGGTTTATGCAAGTATAGGCTTATAGCTGGACACGAGTTCTCTCACATTGACAGTGGCTTGACGAAAAACGCAGACTAACCTCACACTTGTCTGGTGCCCTCGGGAAGTGGAGATATTTGAGATGTATATATATCTCGAAGTCTCTACTTCTTTTGTAGGGTCTGATGGTGTAGTGGGTTAAAGTGTACTAGTTATGGCAGCTACTGGAAGGTAGTTGTGCTTTCTGGGTTCGAGTCCCACTGGTGGGTGTTGTCCAAAGATTGTTAATCTTCACTTGTGGTTTATGCAAGTATAGGCTTATAGCTGGACACGAGTTCTCTCACATTGACAGTGGCTTGACGAAAAACGCAGACTAACCTCACACTTGTCTGGTGCCCTCGGGAAGTGGAGATATTTGAGATGTATATATATCTCGAAGTCTCTACTTCTTTTGTAGGGTCTGATGGTGTAGTGGGTTAAAGCGTACTAGTTATGGCAGCTACTGGAAGGTAGTTGTGCTTTCTGGGTTCGAGTCCCACTGGTGGGTGTTGTCCAAAGATTGTTAATCTTCACTTGTGGTTTATGCAATTATAGGCTTATAGCTGGACACGAGATCTCTCACATTGACTGTGGCTTGACGAAAAACGCAGACTAACCTTCCACTTGTCTGGTGCCCTCGGGAAGTGGAGATATTTGAGATGTATATATATCTCGAAGTCTCTACTTCTTTTGTAGGGTCTGATGGTGTAGTGGGTTAAAGCGTACTAGTTATGGCAGCTACTGGAAGGTAGGTTTGCTTTCTGGGTTCGAGTCCCACTGGTGGGTGTTGTCCAAAGATTGTTAATCTTCACTTGTGGTTTATGCAAGTATAGGCTTATAGCTGGACACGAGTTCTCTCACATGGACTGTGGCTTGACGAAAAACGCAGACTAACCTCACACTTGTCTGGTGTCCTCGGGAAGTGGAGATATTTGAGATGTATATATATCTCGAAGTCTCTACTTCTTTTGTAGGGTCTGATGGTGTAGTGGGTTAAAGCGTACTAGTTATGGCAGCTACTGGAAGGTAGTTGTGCTTTCTGGGTTCCAGTCCCACTGGTGGGTGTTGTCCAAAGATTGTTAATCTTCACTTGTGGTTTATGCAAGTATAGGCTTATAGCTGGACACGAGTTCTCTCACATTGACAGTGGCTTGACGAAAAATGCAGACTAACCTCACACTTGTCTGGTGCCCTCGGGAAGTGGAGATATTTGAGATGTATATATATCTCGAAGTCTCTACTTCCTTTGTAGGGTCTGATGGTGTAGTGGGTTAAAGCGTACTAGTTATGGCAGCTACTGGAAGGTAGTTGTGCTTTCTGGGTTCGAGTCCCACTGGTAGGTGTTGTCCAAAGATTGTTAATCTTCACTTGTGGTTTATGCAAGTATAGGCTTATAGCTGGACACGAGTTCTCTCACATTGACAGTGGCTTGACGAAAAACGCAGACTAACCTCACACTTGTCTGGTGCCCTCGGGAAGTGGAGATATTTGAGATGTATATATATCTCGAAGTCTCTACTTCTTTTGTAGGGTCTGATGGTGTAGTGGGTTAAAGCGTACTAGTTATGGCAGCTACTGGAAGGTAGGTTTGCTTTCTGGGTTCGAGTCCCACTGGTGGGTGTTGTCCAAAGATTGTTAATCTTCACTTGTGGTTTATGCAAGTATAGGCTTATAGCTGGACACGAGTTCTCTCACATTGACAGTGGCTTGACAAAAAACGCAGACTAACCTCACACTTGTCTGGTGCCCTCGGGAAGTGGATATATTTGAGATGTATATATATCTCGAAGTCTCGACTTCTTTTGTAGGGTCTGATGGTGTAGTGGGTTAAAGCGTACTAGTTATGGCAGCTACTGGAAGGTAGTTGTGCTTTCTGGGTTCGAGTCCCACTGGTGGGTGTTGTCCAAAGATTGTTAATCTTCACTTGTGGTTTATGCAAGTATAGGCTTATAGCTGGACACGAGTTCTCTCAGATTGACAGTGGCTAGACAAAAAACATAGACTAACTTCACACTTGTCTGGTGCCCTCGGGAAGTGGATATATTTGAGATGTATATATATCTCGAAGTCACTACTTCTTTTGTAGGGTCTGATGGTGTAGTGGGTTAAAGCGTACTAGTTATGGCAGCTACTGGAAGGTAGTTGTGCTTTCTGGGTTCCAGTCCCACTGGTGGGTGTTGTCCAAAGATTGTTAATCTTCACTTGTGGTTTATGCAAGTATAGGCTTATAGCTGGACACGAGTTCTCTCACATTGGCAGTGGCTTGACGAAAAACGCAGACTAACCTCACACTTGTCTGGTGCCCTCGGGAAGTGGAGATATTTGAGATGTATAAATATCTCGAAGTCTCTACTTCTTTTGTAGGGTCTGATGGTGTAGTGGGTTAAAGCGTACTAGTTATGGCAGCTACTGGAAGGTAGTTGTGCTTTCTGGGTTCGAGTCCCACTGGTGGATGTTGTCCAAAGATTGTTAATCTTCACTTGTGGTTTATGCAAGTATAGGCTTATAGCTGGACACGAGTTCTCTCACATTGACAGTGGCTTGACGAAAAACGCAGACTAACCTCACACTTGTCTGGTGCCCTCGGGAAGTGGAGATATTTGAGATGTATATATATCTCGAAGTCTCTACTTCTTTTGTAGGGTCTGATGGTGTAGTGGGTTAAAGCGTACTAGTTATGGCAGCTACTGGAAGGTAGTTGTGCTTTCTGGGTTCGAGTCCCACTGGTGGGTGTTGTCCAAAGATTGTTAATCTTCACTTGTGGTTTATGCAAGTATAGGCTTATAGCTGGACACGAGTTCTCTCACATTGACAGTGGCTTGACGAAAAACGCAGACTAACCTCACACTTGTCTGGTGCCCTCGGGAAGTGGAGATATTAGAGATGTATATATATCTCGAAGTCTCTACTTTTTTTGTAGGGTCTGATGGTGTAGTGGGTTAAAGCGTACTAGTTATGGCAGCTACTGGAAGGTAGTTGTGCTTTCTGGGTTCGAGTCCCACTGGTGGGTGTTGTCCAAAGATTGTTAATCTTCACTTGTGGTTTATGCAAGTATAGGCTTATAGCTGGACACGAGTTCTCTCACATTGACAGTGGCTTGACGAAAAACGCAGACTAACCTCACACTTGTCTGGTGCCCTCGGGAAGTGGATATATTTGAGATGTATATATATCTCGAAGTCTCTACTTCATTTGTAGGGTCTGATGGTGTAGTGGGTTAAAGCGTACTAGTTATGGCAGCTACTGGAAGGTAGTTGTGCTTTCTGGGTTCGAGTCCCACTGGTGGGTGTTGTCCAAAGATTGTTAATCTTCACTTGTGGTTTATGCAAGTATAGGCTTATAGCTGGACACGAGTTCTCTCACATTGACAGTGGCTTGACGAAAAACGCAGACTAACCTCACACTTGTCTGGTGCCCTCGGGAAGTGGAGATATTTGAGATGTATATATATCTCGAAGTCTCTACTTCTTTTGTAGGGTCTGATGGTGTAGTGGGTTAAAGCGTACTAGTTATGGCAGCTACTGGAAGGTAGGTTTGCTTTCTGGGTTCGAGTCCCACTGGTGGGTGTTGTCCAAAGATTGTTAATCTTCACTTGTGGTTTATGCAAGTATAGGCTTATAGCTGGACACGAGTTCTCTCACATTGACAGTGGCTTGACAAAAAACGCAGACTAACCTCACACTTGTCTGGTGCCCTCGGGAAGTGGATATATTTGAGATGTATATATATCTCGAAGTCTCGACTTCTTTTGTAGGGTCTGATGGTGTAGTGGGTTAAAGCGTACTAGTTATGGCAGCTACTGGAAGGTAGTTGTGCTTTCTGGGTTCGAGTCCCACTGGTGGGTGTTGTCCAAAGATTGTTAATCTTCACTTGTGGTTTATGCAAGTATAGGCTTATAGCTGGACACGAGTTCTCTCAGATTGACAGTGGCTAGACAAAAAACATAGACTAACTTCACACTTGTCTGGTGCCCTCGGGAAGTGGATATATTTGAGATGTATATATATCTCGAAGTCACTACTTCTTTTGTAGGGTCTGATGGTGTAGTGGGTTAAAGCGTACTAGTTATGGCAGCTACTGGAAGGTAGTTGTGCTTTCTGGGTTCCAGTCCCACTGGTGGGTGTTGTCCAAAGATTGTTAATCTTCACTTGTGGTTTATGCAAGTATAGGCTTATAGCTGGACACGAGTTCTCTCACATTGGCAGTGGCTTGACGAAAAACGCAGACTAACCTCACACTTGTCTGGTGCCCTCGGGAAGTGGAGATATTTGAGATGTATAAATATCTCGAAGTCTCTACTTCTTTTGTAGGGTCTGATGGTGTAGTGGGTTAAAGCGTACTAGTTATGGCAGCTACTGGAAGGTAGTTGTGCTTTCTGGGTTCGAGTCCCACTGGTGGATGTTGTCCAAAGATTGTTAATCTTCACTTGTGGTTTATGCAAGTATAGGCTTATAGCTGGACACGAGTTCTCTCACATTGACAGTGGCTTGACGAAAAACGCAGACTAACCTCACACTTGTCTGGTGCCCTCGGGAAGTGGAGATATTTGAGATGTATATATATCTCGAAGTCTCTACTTCTTTTGTAGGGTCTGATGGTGTAGTGGGTTAAAGCGTACTAGTTATGGCAGCTACTGGAAGGTAGTTGTGCTTTCTGGGTTCGAGTCCCACTGGTGGGTGTTGTCCAAAGATTGTTAATCTTCACTTGTGGTTTATGCAAGTATAGGCTTATAGCTGGACACGAGTTCTCTCACATTGACAGTGGCTTGACGAAAAACGCAGACTAACCTCACACTTGTCTGGTGCCCTCGGGAAGTGGAGATATTAGAGATGTATATATATCTCGAAGTCTCTACTTTTTTTGTAGGGTCTGATGGTGTAGTGGGTTAAAGCGTACTAGTTATGGCAGCTACTGGAAGGTAGTTGTGCTTTCTGGGTTCGAGTCCCACTGGTGGGTGTTGTCCAAAGATTGTTAATCTTCACTTGTGGTTTATGCAAGTATAGGCTTATAGCTGGACACGAGTTCTCTCACATTGACAGTGGCTTGACGAAAAACGCAGACTAACCTCACACTTGTCTGGTGCCCTCGGGAAGTGGATATATTTGAGATGTATATATATCTCGAAGTCTCTACTTCATTTGTAGGGTCTGATGGTGTAGTGGGTTAAAGCGTACTAGTTATGGCAGCTACTGGAAGGTAGTTGTGCTTTCTGGGTTCGAGTCCCACTGGTGGGTGTTGTCCAAAGATTGTTAATCTTCACTTGTGGTTTATGCAAGTATAGGCTTATAGCTGGACACGAGTTCTCTCACATTGACAGTGGCTTGACGAAAAACGCAGACTAACCTCACACTTGTCTGGTGCCCTCGGGAAGTGGAGATATTTGAGATGTATATATATCTCGAAGTCTCTACTTCTTTTGTAGGGTCTGATGGTGTAGTGGGTTAAAGTGTACTAGTTATGGCAGCTACTGGAAGGTAGTTGTGCTTTCTGGGTTCGAGTCCCACTGGTGGGTGTTGTCCAAAGATTGTTAATCTTCACTTGTGGTTTATGCAAGTATAGGCTTATAGCTGGACACGAGTTCTCTCACATTGACAGTGGCTTGACGAAAAACGCAGACTAACCTCACACTTGTCTGGTGCCCTCGGGAAGTGGAGATATTTGAGATGTATATATCTCGAAGTCTCTACTTCTTTTGTAGGGTCTGATGGTGTAGTGGGTTAAAGTGTACTAGTTATGGCAGCTACTGGAAGGTAGTTGTGCTTTCTGGGTTCGAGTCCCACTGGTGGGTGTTGTCCAAAGATTGTTAATCTTCACTTGTGGTTTATGAAAGTATAGGCTTATAACTGGACACGAGTTCTCTCAGATTGACAGTGGCTTGACAAAAAACATAGACTAACCTCACACTTGTCTGGTGCCCTCGGGAAGTGGATATATTTGAGATGTATATATATCTCGAAGTCTCTACTTCTTTTGTAGGGTCTGATAGTGTAGTGGGTTAAAGCGTACTAGTTATGGCAGCTACTGGAAGGTAGTTGTGCTTTCTGGGTTCGAGTCCCACTGGTGGGTGTTGTCCAAAGATTGTTAATCTTCACTTGTGGTTTATGCAAGTATAGGCTTATAGCTGGACACGAGTTCTCTCACATTGACAGTGGCTTGACGAAAAACGCAGACTAACCTCACACTTGTCTGGTGCCCTCGGGAAGTGGAGATATTTGAGATGTATATATATCTCGAAGTCTCTACTTCTTTTGTAGGGTCTGATGGTGTAGTGGGTTAAAGCATACTAGTTATGGCAGCTACTGGAAGGTAGTTGTGCTTTCTGGGTTCGAGTCCCACTGGTGGGTGTTGTCAAAAGATTGTTAATCTTCACTTGTGGTTTATGCAAGTATAGGCTTATAGCTGGACACGAGTTCTCTCACATTGACAGTGGCTTGACGAAAAACGCAGACTAACCTCACACTTGCCTGGTGCCCTCGGGAAGTGGAGATATTTGAGATGTATATATATCTCGAAGTCTCTACTTCTTTTGTAGGGTCTGATGGTGTAGTGGGTTAAAGCGTACTAGTTATGGCAGCTACTGGAAGGTAGTTGTGCTTTCTGGGTTCGAGTCCCACTGGTGGGTGTTGTCCAAAGATTGTTAATCTTCACTTGTGGTTTATGCAATTATAGGCTTATAGCTGGACACGAGATCTCTCACATTGACTGTTGCTTGACGAAAAACGCAGACTAACCTCACACTTGTCTGGTGCCCTCGGGAAGTGAAGATATTTGAGATGTATATATATCTCGAAGTCTCTACTTCTTTTGTAGGGTCTGATGGTGTAGTGGGTTAAAGCGTACTAGTTATGGCAGCTACTGGAAGGTAGGTTTGCTTTCTGGGTTCGAGTCCCACTGGTGGGTGTTGTCCAAAGATTGTTAATCTTCACTTGTGGTTTATGCAAGTATAGGCTTATAGCTGGACACGAGTTCTCTCACATGGACTGTGGCTTGACGAAAAACGCAGACTAACCTCACACTTGTCTGGTGTCCTCGGGAAGTGGAGATATTTGAGATGTATATATATCTCGAAGTCTCTACTTCTTTTGTAGGGTCTGATGGTGTAGTGGGTTAAAGCGTACTAGTTATGGCAGCTACTGGAAGGTAGTTGTGCTTTCTGGGTTCCAGTCCCACTGGTGGGTGTTGTCCAAAGATTGTTAATCTTCACTTGTGGTTTATGCAAGTATAGGCTTATAGCTGGACACGAGTTCTCTCACATTGACAGTGGCTTGACGAAAAATGCAGACTAACCTCACACTTGTCTGGTGCCCTCGGGAAGTGGAGATATTTGAGATGTATATATATCTCGAAGTCTCTACTTCCTTTGTAGGGTCTGATGGTGTAGTGGGTTAAAGCGTACTAGTTATGGCAGCTACTGGAAGGTAGTTGTGCTTTCTGGGTTCGAGTCCCACTGGTGGGTGTTGTCCAAAGATTGTTAATCTTCACTTGCGGTTTATGCAAGTATAGGCATATAGCTGGACACGAGTTCTCTCACATTGACAGTGGCTTGACAAAAAACGCAGACTAACCTCACACTTGTCTGGTGCCCTCGGGAAGTGGAGATATTTGAGATCTATATATATCTCGAAGTCTCTACTTCTTTTGTAGGGTCTGATGGTGTAGTGGGTTAAAGCGTACTAGTTATGGCAGCTACTGGAAGGTAGGTTTGCTTTCTGGGTTCGAGTCCCACTGGTGGGTGTTGTCCAAAGATTGTTAATCTTCACTTGTGGTTTATGCAAGTATAGGCTTATAGCTGGACACGAGTTCTCTCACATTGACAGTGGCTTGACAAAAAACGCAGACTAACCTCACACTTGTCTGGTGCCCTCGGAAGTGGATATATTTGAGATGTATATATATCTCGAAGTCTCTACTTCTTTTGTAGGGTCTGATGGTGTAGTGGGTTAAAGCGTACTAGTTATGGCAGCTACTGGAAGGTAGTTGTGCTTTCTGGGTTCGAGTCCCACTGGTGGGTGTTGTCCAAAGATTGTTAATCTTCACTTGTGGTTTATGCAAGTATAGGCTTATAGCTGGACACGAGTTCTCTCAGATTGACAGTGGCTAGACAAAAAACATAGACTAACTTCACACTTGTCTGGTGCCCTCGGGAAGTGGATATATTTGAGATGTATATATATCTCGAAGTCTCTACTTCTTTTGTAGGGTCTGATGGTGTAGTGGGTTAAAGCGTACTAGTTATGGCAGCTACTGGAAGGTAGTTGTGCTTTCTGGGTTCCAGTCCCACTGGTGGGTGTTGTCCAAAGATTGTTAATCTTCACTTGTGGTTTATGCAAGTATAGGCTTATAGCTGGACACGAGTTCTCTCACATTGGCAGTGGCTTGACGAAAAACGCAGACTAACCTCACACTTGTCTGGTGCCCTCGGGAAGTGGAGATATTTGAGATGTATAAATATCTCGAAGTCTCTACTTCTTTTGTAGGGTCTGATGGTGTAGTGGGTTAAAGCGTACTAGTTATGGCAGCTACTGGAAGGTAGTTGTGCTTTCTGGGTTCGAGTCCCACTGGTGGATGTTGTCCAAAGATTGTTAATCTTCACTTGTGGTTTATGCAAGTATAGGCTTATAGCTGGACACGAGTTCCCTCACATTGACAGTGGCTTGACGAAAAACGCAGACTAACCTCACACTTGTCTGGTGCCCTCGGGAAGTGGAGATATTTGAGATGTATATATATCTCGAAGTCTCTACTTCTTTTGTAGGGTCTGATGGTGTAGTGGGTTAAAGCGTACTAGTTATGGCAGCTACTGGAAGGTAGTTGTGCTTTCTGGGTTCGAGTCCCACTGGTGGGTGTTGTCCAAAGATTGTTAATCTTCACTTGTGGTTTATGCAAGTATAGGCTTATAGCTGGACACGAGTTCTCTCACATTGACAGTGGCTTGACGAAAAACGCAGACTAACCTCACACTTGTCTGGTGCCCTCGGGAAGTGGAGATATTAGAGATGTATATATATCTCGAAGTCTCTACTTTTTTTGTAGGGTCTGATGGTGTAGTGGGTTAAAGCGTACTAGTTATGGCAGCTACTGGAAGGTAGTTGTGCTTTCTGGGTTCGAGTCCCACTGGTGGATGTTGTCCAAAGATTGTTAATCTTCACTTGTGGTTTATGCAAGCATAGGCTTATAGCTGGACACGAGTTCTCTCACATTGACAGTGGCTTGACGAAAAACGCAGACTAACCTCACACTTGTCTGGTGCCCTCGGGAAGTGGAGATATTTGAGATGTATATATATCTCGAAGTCTCTACTTCTTTTGTAGGGTCTGATGGTGTAGTGGGTTAAAGCGTACTAGTTATGGCAGCTACTGGAAGGTAGTTGTGCTTTCTGGGTTCGAGTCCCACTGGTGGGTGTTGTCCAAAGATTGTTAATCTTCACTTGTGGTTTATGCAAGTATAGGCTTATAGCTGGACACGAGTTCTCTCACATTGACAGTGGCTTGACGAAAAACGCAGACTAACCTCACACTTGTCTGGTGCCCTCGGGAAATGGAGATATTTGAGATGTATATATATCTCGAAGTCTCTACTTCTTTTGTAGGGTCTGATGGTGTAGTGGGTTAAAGTGTACTAGTTATGGCAGCTACTGGAAGGTAGTTGTGCTTTCTGGGTTCGAGTCCCACTGGTGGGTGTTGTCCAAAGATTGTTAATCTTCACTTGTGGTTTATGCAAGTATAGGCTTATAGCTGGACACGAGTTCTCTCACATTGACAGTGGCTTGACGAAAAACGCAGACTAACCTCACACTTGTCTGGTGCCCTCGGGAAGTGGAGATATTTGAGATGTATATATATCTCGAAGTCTCTACTTCTTTTGTAGGGTCTGATGGTGTAGTGGGTTAAAGTGTACTAGTTATGGCAGCTACTGGAAGGTAGTTGTGCTTTCTGGGTTCGAGTCCCACTGGTGGGTGTTGTCCAAAGATTGTTAATCTTCACTTGTGGTTTATGAAAGTATAGGCTTATAACTGGACACGAGTTCTCTCAGATTGACAGTGGCTTGACAAAAAACATAGACTAACCTCACACTTGTCTGGTGCCCTCGGGAAGTGGATATATTTGAGATGTATATATATCTCGAAGTCTCTACTTCTTTTGTAGGGTCTGATAGTGTAGTGGGTTAAAGCGTACTAGTTATGGCAGCTACTGGAAGGTAGTTGTGCTTTCTGGGTTCGAGTCCCACTGGTGGGTGTTGTCCAAAGATTGTTAATCTTCACTTGTGGTTTATGCAAGTATAGGCTTATAGCTGGACACGAGTTCTCTCACATTGACAGTGGCTTGACGAAAAACGCAGACTAACCTCACACTTGTCTGGTGCCCTCGGGAAGTGGAGATATTTGAGATGTATATATATCTCGAAGTCTCTACTTCTTTTGTAGGGTCTGATGGTGTAGTGGGTTAAAGCGTACTAGTTATGGCAGCTACTGGAAGGTAGTTGTGCTTTCTGGGTTCGAGTCCCACTGGTGGGTGTTGTCCAAAGATTGTTAATCTTCACTTGTGGTTTATGCAAGTATAGGCTTATAGCTGGACACGAGTTCTCTCACATTGACAGTGGCTTGACGAAAAACGCAGACTAACCTCACACTTGTCTGGTGCCCTCGGGAAGTGGAGATATTTGAGATGTATATATATCTCGAAGTCTCTACTTCTTTTGTAGGGTCTGATGGTGTAGTGGGTTAAAGCATACTAGTTATGGCAGCTACTGGAAGGTAGTTGTGCTTTCTGGGTTCGAGTCCCACTGGTGGGTGTTGTCAAAAGATTGTTAATCTTCACTTGTGGTTTATGCAAGTATAGGCTTATAGCTGGACACGAGTTCTCTCACATTGACAGTGGCTTGACGAAAAACGCAGACTAACCTCACACTTGCCTGGTGCCCTCGGGAAGTGGAGATATTTGAGATGTATATATATCTCGAAGTCTCTACTTCTTTTGTAGGGTCTGATGGTGTAGTGGGTTAAAGCGTACTAGTTATGGCAGCTACTGGAAGGTAGTTGTGCTTTCTGGGTTCGAGTCCCACTGGTGGGTGTTGTCCAAAGATTGTTAATCTTCACTTGTGGTTTATGCAATTATAGGCTTATAGCTGGACACGAGATCTCTCACATTGACTGTTGCTTGACGAAAAACGCAGACTAACCTCACACTTGTCTGGTGCCCTCGGGAAGTGGAGATATTTGAGATGTATATATATCTCGAAGTCTCTACTTCTTTTGTAGGGTCTGATGGTGTAGTGGGTTAAAGCGTACTAGTTATGGCAGCTACTGGAAGGTAGGTTTGCTTTCTGGGTTCGAGTCCCACTGGTGGGTGTTGTCCAAAGATTGTTAATCTTCCCTTGTGGTTTATGCAAGTATAGGCTTATAGCTGGACACGAGTTCTCTCACATGGACTGTGGCTTGACGAAAAACGCAGACTAACCTCACACTTGTCTGGTGTCCTCGGGAAGTGGAGATATTTGAGATGTATATATATCTCGAAGTCTCTACTTCCTTTGTAGGGTCTGATGGTGTAGTGGGTTAAAGCGTACTAGTTATGGCAGCTACTGGAAGGTAGTTGTGCTTTCTGGGTTCGAGTCCCACTGGTGGGTGTTGTCCAAAGATTGTTAATCTTCACTTGTGGTTTATGCAAGTATAGGCTTATAGCTGGACACGAGTTCTCTCACATTGACAGTGGCTTGACAAAAAACGCAGACTAACCTCACACTTGTCTGGTGCCCTCGGGAAGTGGAGATATTTGAGATGTATATATATCTCGAAGTCTCTACTTCTTTTGTAGGGTCTGATGGTGTAGTGGGTTAAAGCGTACTAGTTATGGCAGCTACTGGAAGGTAGGTTTGCTTTCTGGGTTCGAGTCCCACTGGTGGGTGTTGTCCAAAGATTGTTAATCTTCACTTGTGGTTTATGCAAGTATAGGCTTATAGCTGGACACGAGTTCTCTCACATTGACAGTGGCTTGACAAAAAACGCAGACTAACCTCACACTTGTCTGGTGCCCTCGGGAAGTGGATATATTTGAGATGTATATATATCTCGAAGTCTCTACTTCTTTTGTAGGGTCTGATGGTGTAGTGGGTTAAAGCGTACTAGTTATGGCAGCTACTGGAAGGTAGTTGTGCTTTCTGGGTTCGAGTCCCACTGGTGGGTGTTGTCCAAAGATTGTTAATCTTCACTTGTGGTTTATGCAAGTATAGGCTTATAGCTGGACACGAGTTCTCTCAGATTGACAGTGGCTAGACAAAAAACATAGACTAACTTCACACTTGTCTGGTGCCCTCGGGAAGTGGATATATTTGAGATGTATATATATCTCGAAGTCTCTACTTCTTTTGTAGGGTCTGATGGTGTAGTGGGTTAAAGCGTACTAGTTATGGCAGCTACTGGAAGGTAGTTGTGCTTTCTGGGTTCCAGTCCCACTGGTGGGTGTTGTCCAAAGATTGTTAATCTTCACTTGTGGTTTATGCAAGTATAGGCTTATAGCTGGACACGAGTTCTCTCACATTGGCAGTGGCTTGACGAAAAACGCAGACTAACCTCACACTTGTCTGGTGCCCTCGGGAAGTGGAGATATTTGAGATGTATAAATATCTCGAAGTCTCTACTTCTTTTGTAGGGTCTGATGGTGTAGTGGGTTAAAGCGTACTAGTTATGGCAGCTACTGGAAGGTAGTTGTGCTTTCTGGGTTCGAGTCCCACTGGTGGATGTTGTCCAAAGATTGTTAATCTTCACTTGTGGTTTATGCAAGTATAGGCTTATAGCTGGACACGAGTTCTCTCACATTGACAGTGGCTTGACGAAAAACGCAGACTAACCTCACACTTGTCTGGTGCCCTCGGGAAGTGGAGATATTTGAGATGTATATATATCTCGAAGTCTCTACTTCTTTTGTAGGGTCTGATGGTGTAGTGGGTTAAAGCGTACTAGTTATGGCAGCTACTGGAAGGTAGTTGTGCTTTCTGGGTTCGAGTCCCACTGGTGGGTGTTGTCCAAAGATTGTTAATCTTCACTTGTGGTTTATGCAAGTATAGGCTTATAGCTGGACACGAGTTCTCTCACATTGACAGTGGCTTGACGAAAAACGCAGATTAACCTCACACTTGTCTGGTGCCCTTGGGAAGTGGATATATTTGAGATGTATATATATCTCGAAGTCTCTACTTCATTTGTAGGGTCTGATGGTGTAGTGGGTTAAAGCGTACTAGTTATGGCAGCTACTGGAAGGTAGTTGTGCTTTCTGGGTTCGAGTCCCACTGGTGGGTGTTGTCAAAAGATTGTTAATCTTCACTTGTGGTTTATGCAAGTATAGGCTTATAGCTGGACACGAGTTCTCTCACATTGACAGTGGCTTGACGAAAAACGCAGACTAACCTCACACTTGTCTGGTGCCCTCGGGAAGTGGAGATATTTGAGATGTATAAATATCTCGAAGTCTCTACTTCTTTTGTAGGGTCTGATGGTGTAGTGGGTTAAAGCGTACTAGTTATGGCAGCTACTGGAAGGTAGTTGTGCTTTCTGGGTTCGAGTCCCACTGGTGGGTGTTGTCCAAAGATTGTTAATCTTCACTTGTGGTTTATGCAAGTATAGGCTTATAGCTGGACACGAGTTCTCTCACATTGACAGTGGCTTGACGAAAAACGCAGACTAACCTCACACTTGTCTGGTGCCCTCGGGAAGTGGAGATATTAGAGATGTATATATATCTCGAAGTCTCTACTTTTTTTGTAGGGTCTGATGGTGTAGTGGGTTAAAGCGTACTAGTTATGGCAGCTACTGGAAGGTAGTTGTGCTTTCTGGGTTCGAGTCCCACTGGTGGGTGTTGTCCAAAGATTGTTAATCTTCACTTGTGGTTTATGCAAGTATAGGCTTATAGCTGGACACGAGTTCTCTCACATTGACAGTGGCTTGACGAAAAACGCAGACTAACCTCACACTTGTCTGGTGCCCTTGGGAAGTGGATATATTTGAGATGTATATATATCTCGAAGTCTCTACTTCATTTGTAGGGTCTGATGGTGTAGTGGGTTAAAGCGTACTAGTTATGGCAGCTACTGGAAGGTAGTTGTGCTTTCTGGGTTCGAGTCCCACTGGTGGGTGTTGTCCAAAGATTGTTAATCTTCACTTGTGGTTTATGCAAGTATAGGCTTATAGCTGGACACGAGTTCTCTCACATTGACAGTGGCTTGACGAAAAACGCAGACTAACCTCACACTTGTCTGGTGCCCTCGGGAAGTGGAGATATTTGAGATGTATATATATCTCGAAGTCTCTACTTCTTTTGTAGGGTCTGATGGTGTAGTGGGTTAAAGTGTACTAGTTATGGCAGCTACTGGAAGGTAGTTGTGCTTTCTGGGTTCGAGTCCCACTGGTGGGTGTTGTCCAAAGATTGTTAATCTTCACTTGTGGTTTATGCAAGTATAGGCTTATAGCTGGACACGAGTTCTCTCACATTGACAGTGGCTTGACGAAAAACGCAGACTAACCTCACACTTGTCTGGTGCCCTCGGGAAGTGGAGATATTTGAGATGTATATATATCTCGAAGTCTCTACTTCTTTTGTAGGGTCTGATGGTGTAGTGGGTTAAAGTGTACTAGTTATGGCAGCTACTGGAAGGTAGTTGTGCTTTCTGGGTTCGAGTCCCACTGGTGGGTGTTGTCCAAAGATTGTTAATCTTCACTTGTGGTTTATGCAAGTATAGGCTTATAGCTGGACACGAGTTCTCTCACATTGACAGTGGCTTGACAAAAAACTTAGACTAACCTCACACTTGTCTGGTGCCCTCGGGAAGTGGATATATTTGAGATGTATATATATCTCGAAGTCTCTACTTCTTTTGTAGGGTCTGATGGTGTAGTGGGTTAAAGCGTACTAGTTATGGCAGCTACTGGAAGGTAGTTGTGCTTTCTGGGTTCGAGTCCCACTGGTGGGTGTTGTCCAAAGATTGTTAATCTTCACTTGTGGTTTATGAAAGTATAGGCTTATAACTGGACACGAGTTCTCTCAGATTGACAGTGGCTTGACAAAAAACATAGACTAACCTCACACTTGTCTGGTGCCCTCGGGAAGTGGATATATTTGAGATGTATATATATCTCGAAGTCTCTACTTCTTTTGTAGGGTCTGATAGTGTAGTGGGTTAAAGCGTACTAGTTATGGCAGCTACTGGAAGGTAGTTGTGCTTTCTGGGTTCGAGTCCCACTGGTGGGTGTTGTCCAAAGATTGTTAATCTTCACTTGTGGTTTATGCAAGTATAGGCTTATAGCTGGACACGAGTTCTCTCACATTGACACTGGCTTGACGAAAAACGCAGACTAACCTCACACTTGTCTGGTGCCCTCGGGAAGTGGAGATATTTGAGATGTATAAATATCTCGAAGTCTCTACTTCTTTTGTAGGGTCTGATGGTGTAGTGGGTTAAAGCGTACTAGTTATGGCAGCTACTGGAAGGTAGTTGTGCTTTCTGGGTTCGAGTCCCACTGGTGGGTGTTGTCCAAAGATTGTTAATCTTCACTTGTGGTTTATGCAAGTATAGGCTTATAGCTGGACACGAGTTCTCTCACATTGACAGTGGCTTGACGAAAAACGCAGACTAACCTCACACTTGTCTGGTGCCCTCGGGAAGTGGAGATATTTGAGATGTATATATATCTCGAAGTCTCTACTTCTTTTGTAGGGTCTGATGGTGTAGTGGGTTAAAGCGTACTAGTTATGGCAGCTACTGGAAGGTAGTTGTGCTTTCTGGGTTCGAGTCCCACTGGTGGGTGTTGTCCAAAGATTGTTAATCTTCACTTGTGGTTTATGCAAGTATAGGCTTATAGCTGGACACGAGTTCTCTCACATTGACAGTGGCTTGACGAAAAACGCAGACTAACCTCACACTTGTCTGGTGCCCTCGGGAAGTGGAGATATTTGAGATGTATATATATCTCGAAGTCTCTACTTCTTTTGTAGGGTCTGATGGTGTAGTGGGTTAAAGCATACTAGTTATGGCAGCTACTGGAAGGTAGTTGTGCTTTCTGGGTTCGAGTCCCACTGGTGGGTGTTGTCAAAAGATTGTTAATCTTCACTTGTGGTTTATGCAAGTATAGGCTTATAGCTGGACACGAGTTCTCTCACATTGACAGTGGCTTGACGAAAAACGCAGACTAACCTCACACTTGCCTGGTGCCCTCGGGAAGTGGAGATATTTGAGATGTATATATATCTCGAAGTCTCTACTTCTTTTGTAGGGTCTGATGGTGTAGTGGGTTAAAGCGTACTAGTTATGGCAGCTACTGGAAGGTAGTTGTGCTTTCTGGGTTCGAGTCCCACTGGTGGGTGTTGTCCAAAGATTGTATATATATATATATATATATATATATATATATATATATATATATATATATATATATATATATATATATATATATGTCGTACCTAGTAGCCAGAATGCACTTCTCGGCCTACTATGCAAGGCCCGATTTGCCTAATAAGCCAAGTTTTCCTGAATTAATATATTTTCTCAAATTTTTTTCTAATGAAATGATAAAGCTACCCATTTCATTATGTAAGAGGTCAATTTTTTTTTATTGGAGTTAAAATTAACGTAGATATATGACCGAACCTAACACACCCTACCTAACCTAACCTAACCTATCTTTATAGGATAGGTTTGGTTAGGTAGCCGAAAAAGTTAGGTTAGGTTTGGTTAGGTAGGTTAGGTAGTCGAAAAAACATTATTTCATGAAAACTTTGCTTATTAGGCAAATCGGGCCTTGCATAGTAGGCTGAGAAGTGCGTTCTGGCTACTAGGTACGACATATATATATATATATATATATATATATATATATATATATATATATATATATATATATATATATATGTCGTACCTAATAGCCAGAACGCACTTCTCAGCCTACTATTCAAGGCCCGATTTGCCTAATAAGCCAAGTTTTCATGAATTAATGTTTTTTCGTCTACCTAACCTACCTAACCTAACCTAACCTAGCTTTTTTTGGCTACCTAACCTAACCTTACCTATAAATATAGGTTAGGTTAGGTTAGGTAGGGTTGGTTAGGTTCGGTCATATATCTACGTTAATTTTAACTCCAATAAAAAAATATTGACCTCATACATAGAGAAAAGGGTTGCTTTATCATTTCATAAGAAAAAAATTATAGTAAATATATTAATTCAGGAAAACTTGGCTTATTAGGCAAATCGGGCCTTGAATAGTAGGCTGAGAAGTGAGTTCTGGCTACTAGGTACGACATATATATATATATATATATATATATATATATATATATATGGCACAACTCTCCTAAACACGAGAGTCAAGTATACAACTTTAGAACACTTTCCCACCAGGAGACTCGAACCCTAGCCAGCACAGAAGCCTTCCAGCAACTGGCATAACAGGTACGCCTTAACCCTCTCCACCACCTGCTCAGACCCTTAAAAGATATTTTCAGACATTATCAGATATTATTAAAAGATATTAAAAAATATTATCAGACCCTTAAAAGATATATTCTTTTAAGGGTCTGAGCAGGTGGTGGAGAGGGTTAAGGCGTACCTGTTATGCCAGTTGCTGGAAGGCTTCTGTGCTGGCTAGGGTTCGAGTCTCCTGGTGGGAAAGTGTTCTAAAGTTGTATATATATATATATATATATATATATATATATATATATATATATATATATATATATATATATATATATATATATATATATATATATATATATATATATATATAAATATATATATATATATAAATATATATATATATATATAAATATATATATATATATATATATATATATATATATATATATATATATATATATATATATATATATATATATATATATATATATATATATATATATATATGTCGTACCTAGTAGCCGGAATGCATTTCTCTGCCTACTATGCAAGGCCCGATTTGCCAAATAAGCCAAGTTTTCATGAATTAATTGTTTTTCGACTACCTAACCTAACCTAACCTATCTTTATAGGTTAGGTTAGGTTAGGTAACCGAAAAAGTTAGGTTAGGTTAGGTTAGGTAGGTTAGGTAGTCGAAAAACAATTAATTCATGAAAACTTGGCTTATTAGGCAAATCGGGCCTTGCATAGTAGGCAGAGAAGTGCGTTCCGGCTACCAGGTACGACATATATATATATATATATATATATATATATATATATATATATATATATATATATATATGTCGTACCTAGTAGCCAGAACGCACTTCTCACCTTAATATGCAAGGCCCGATTTGCCTAATAAGCCAAGTTTTCATGAATTAATATATTTTCTCTAATTTTTTTCTTATGAAATGATAAAGCTACCCATTTCATTATGTATGAGGTCAATTTTTTTTTATTGGAGTTAAAATTAACGTAGATATATGACCGAACCTAACCAACCCTACCTAACCTAACCTATCTTTATAGGTTAGGTTAGGTAGCCGAAAAAGTTAGTTTAGGTTAGGTTAGGTAGGTTAAGTTGTCGAAAAACAATTAATTCACGAAAACTTGGCTTATTAGGCAAATCGGGCCTTGCATAGTAGCCAGAACGCACTTATCAGCCTAGTATGCAATGCCCGATTTGCCTAATAAGCCAAGTTTTCCTGAATTAATATTTTTTCTCTAATTTTTTTCTTATGAAATGATAAAGCTACCCATTTCATAAAGTATGAGGACAATTTTTTTTTATTAGAGTTAAAATTAACGTAGATATATGACCGAACCAAACCAACCCTACCTAACCTAACCTATCTTTATAGGTTAGGTTAGGTAGCCGAAAAAGTTAGTTTAGGTTAGGTTAGGTAGGTTAGGTAGTCGAAAAACAATTAATTCATGAAAACTTGGCTTATTAGGCAAATCGGGCCTTGCATAGTAGGGTGACAAGTGCGTTCTGGCTATTAGGTACGACATATATATATATACATATATATATATGTCGTACCTAGAAGCCAGAACGCTCTTCTCAGCTTAACATGCAAGGCCTGATTTGCGTAATAAGCCAAGTTTTCATGAACTAATTGTTTTTCGACGACCTAACGTACCTAACCTAACCTAACCTAACTTTTTCGGCTACCTAACCTAACCTAACCTATAAAGATGGGTTAGGTTAGGTTAGGTAGGGTTGGTTTAGGTTCGGTCATATATCTACGTTAATTTTAACTCCAATAAAAAAAAATTGACCTCATACATAATGAAATGGGTAGCTTTTTCATTTCATAGGAAAAAAATTTAGGAAAATACATTAATTCATTAAAACTTGGCTTATTAGGCAAATCGGGCCTTGCATAGTAGGCCGAAAAGTGCATTCTGGCTACTAGGTACGACATATATATATATATATATATATATATATATATATATATATATATATATATATATATATATATATATATATATATATATATATATATATGTCGTACCTAGTAGCCAGAACGCACTTCTCAGCCTACTATGCAAGGCCCGATTTGCTTAATAAGCCAAGTTTTCATGAATTAATGTTTTTTCGACTACCTAACCTACCTAACCTAACCTAACCTAAGTTTTTCGGCTACCTAACCGAACCTAACCTATAAAGATAGGTTAGGTTAGGTTAGGTAGGGTTGGTTAGGTTCGGTCATATATCTACGTTAATCTTAACTACAATAAAAAAAATTTTACCTCATACATAATGAAATGGGTAGCTTCATCATTTCATAAGAAAAAAGTTAGAGAAAATATAATAATTCAGGAAAACTTGGCTTATTAGGCAAATCGGGCCATGCATAGTAGGCTGAGAAGTGCGTTCTGGCTGCTAGGTACGACATATATATATATATATATATGTCGTACCTAGTAGCCAGAACGCACTTCTCAGCCTACTATGCAAGGCCCGATTTGCCTAATAAGCCAAGTTTTCCTGAATTAATATATTTTCTCAATTTTTTTTTCTTGTGAAATGATAAAGCTACCCATTTCATTATGTATGAGGTCAATTTGTTTTTATTTGAGTTAAAATTAACGTAGATATATGACCGAACCTAACCAAACCTACCTAACCTAACCTAACCTATCTCTATAGGTTAGGTTAGGTTAGGTGGCCGAAAACATTAGGTTAGGTTAGGTTAGGTAGTCGAAAAACAATTAATTCATGAAAACTTGACTTATTAGGCAAATCGGGCTTTGCATAGTAGGCTGAGAAGTGCGTTCTGGCTACTAGGTACGACATATATATATAACTGAAAACTCACACCCCAGAAGTGACTCGAACCCATACTCCCACAACTGGTATGTACAGGGACGCCTTAATCCGCTTGACCATCACGACCGGACATAAGGAAGTGATAGCCGAGGCTATATGAACCACTTCCCCGCCGGCACTCGGATGGTAATCTTGGGCATAGCATTTTATCAAATCACCTCATTCTTTGGGGCACACGTGAGGAACACAAATGCAAACAAGCCTGAATGGTCCCCAGGACTATATACAACTGAAAACTCACACCCCAGAAGTGACTCGAACCCATACTCCCACAACTGGTATGTACAGGGACGCCTTAATCCGCTTGACCATCACGACCGGACATAAGGAAGTGATAGCCGAGGCTATATGAACCACTTCCCCGCCGGCACTCGGATGGTAATCTTGGGCATAGCATTTTATCAAATCACCTCATTCTTTGGGGCACACGTGAGGAACACAAATGCAAACAACAAATGGAAACAAATGCGACATATATATATATATATATATATATATATATATATATATATATATATATATATATATATATATATATATATATATATATATATATATGTCGTACCTAGTAGCCAGAACGCACTTCTCACCCTAATATGCAAGGCCCGATTTGCCTAATAAGCCAAGTTTTCATGAATTAATATATTTTCTCTAATTTTTTTCTTATGAAATGATAAAGCTACCCATTTCATTATGTATGAGGTCAATTTTTTTTTATTGGAGTAAAAATTAACGTAGATATATGACCGAACCTAACCAACCCTACCTAACCTAACCTATCTTTATAGGTTAGGTTAGGTAGCCGAAAAAGTTAGTTTAGGTTAGGTTAGGTAGGTTAGGTAGTCGAAAAACAATTAATTCACGAAAACTTGGCTTATTAGGCAAATCGGGCCTTGCATAGTAGCCAGAACGCACTTATCAGCCTAGTATGCAATGCCCGATTTGCCTAATAAGCCAAGTTTTCCTGAATTAATATTTTTTCTCTAATTTTTTTCTTATGAAATGATAAAGCTACCCATTTCATAAAGTATGAGGACAATTTTTTTTTATTAGAGTTAAAATTAACGTAGATATATGACCGAACCTAACCAACCCTACCTAACCTAACCTATCTTTATAGGTTAGGTTAGGTAGCCGAAAAAGTTAGTTTAGGTTAGGTTAGGTAGGTTAGGTAGTCGAAAAACAATTAATTCATGAAAACTTGGCTTATTAGGCAAATCGGGCCTTGCATAGTAGGGTGACAAGTGCGTTCTGGCTATTAGGTACGACATATATATATATACATATATATATATGTCGTACCTAGAAGCCAGAACGCGCTTCTCAGCTTAACATGCAAGGCCTGATTTGCGTAATAAGCCAAGTTTTCATGAACTAATTGTTTTTCGACGACCTAACGTACCTAACCTAACCTAACCTAACTTTTTCGGCTACCTAACCTAACCTAACCTATAAAGATGGGTTAGGTTAGGTTAGGTAGGGTTGGTTTAGGTTCGGTCATATATCTACGTTAATTTTAACTCCAATAAAAAAAAATTGACCTCATACATAATGAAATGGGTAGCTTTTTCATTTCATAGGAAAAAAATTTAGGAAAATACATTAATTCATTAAAACTTGGCTTATTAGGCAAATCGGGCCTTGCATAGTAGGCCGAAAAGTGCATTCTGGCTACTAGGTACGACATATATATATATATATATATATATATATATATATATATATATATATATATATATATGTCGTACCTAGTAGCCAGAACTCACTTTTTGGCCTACTATTCAAGGCCCGATTTGCCTAATAAGCCAAGTTTTCATGAATTAATTGTTTTTCGACTACCTAACCTACCTAACCTAACCTAACCTAACTTTTTCGGCTACCTAACCAAACCTAACCTATAAAGATTGGTTAGGTTAGGTTAGGTAGGGTTGGTTAGGTTCGGTCATATATCTACGGTTATTTTAACTCCAATAAAAAAAATTGACCTCATACATAATGAAATGGGTAGCTTTATCATTTCATAAGAAAAAAATTAGAAAAAATATATTAATTCAGGAAAACTTGGCTTATTAGGCAAATCGGGCCTTGAATAGTATGCCAAAAAGTGAGTTCTGGCTACTAGGTACGACATATATATATATATATATATATATATATATATATATATATATATATATATATATATATATGTCGTACCTAGTAGCCAGAACGCACTTCTCAGCCTACTATGCAAGGCCCGATTTGCTTAATAAGCCAAGTTTTCATGAATTAATGTTTTTTCGACTACCTAACCTACCTAACCTAACCTAACCTAAGTTTTTCGGCTACCTAACCGAACCTAACCTATAAAGATAGGTTAGGTTAGGTTAGGTAGGGTTGGTTAGGTTCGGTCATATATCTACGTTAATCTTAACTACAATAAAAAATTTTTTACCTCATACATAATGAAATGGGTAGCTTCATCATTTCATAAGAAAAAAGTTAGAGAAAATATAATAATTCAGGAAAACTTGGCTTATTAGGCAAATCGGGCCATGCATAGTAGGCTGAGAAGTGCGTTCTGGCTGCTAGGTACGACATATATATATATATATGTCGTACCTAGTAGCCAGAACGCACTTCTCAGCCTACTATGCAAGGCCCGATTTGCCTAATAAGCCAAGTTTTCCTGAATTAATATATTTTCTCAATTTTTTTTTCTTGTGAAATGATAAAGCTACCCATTTCATTATGTATGAGGTCAATTTGTTTTTATTTGAGATAAAATTAACGTAGATATATGACCGAACCTAACCAACCCTACCTAACCTAACCTAACCTATCTCTATAGGTTAGGTTAGGTTAGGTGGCCGAAAACATTAGGTTAGGTTAGGTTAGGTAGTAGAAAAACAATTAATTCATGAAAACTTGACTTATTAGGCAAATCGGGCTTTGCATAGTAGGCTGAGAAGTGCGTTCTGGCTACTAGGTACGACATATATATATATATGTATATATATATATATATATATATATATATATATATATATATATATATATATATATATATATATATATATATATATATATATATATATATATATATATATATATATATATATATATATATATATATATATATATATATATATATATATATATATATAACAGATATATTATATATCTAATATATATATATTTATATATATATATATATATATATTAGTATATTTTGGTAGCAGTCTTTCCTGTAGACATATATTATTAAATATGACCGAAAAAGTAAGATTAATAATTCTAACACGAATTTTCTCAATCTTTCGTACATTACGCTTCACTGTTGGAGGTAAATCAAAAATCACTTCTCCAAAATTCATTTTTATTTCTAGTCTGACGCGACACGGGCGCGTTTCGTAAAACTTATTACATTTTCAAAGACTTCACAAATACACAACTGATTAGAACTTACGTCTCTCTGATATTATATCTTCATTTGAGTGAGGTGGGAAGGGGTGATGTGGCATTAACACAAGACAGAACAGGAGTGGATATTAATAGGGTATTAAAAGTATCAACACAAGACAGAACAGAAACAATGGGTATTGAATAGAAGTGTTTGTAGAAAGCCTATTGGTCCATATTTCTTGATGCTCTATATTGGAGCGGAGTCTTGAGGTGGGTAGAATATAGTTGTGCAATAATTGGCTGTTGATTGCTGGTGTTGACTTCTTGATGTGTAGTGCCTCGCAAACGTCAAGCCGCCTGCTATCGCTGTATCTATCGATGATTTCTGTGTTGTTTACTAGGATTTCTCTGGCGATGGTTTGGTTATGGGAAGAGATTATGTTCCTTAATGGAGCCCTGTTGCTTATGCATCGTTAAACGCCTAGAAAGAGATGTTGTTGTCTTGCCTATATACTGGGTTTTTTGGAGCTTACAGTCCCCAAGTGGGCATTTGAAGGCATAGACGACGTTAGTCTCTTTTAAAGCGTTCTGTTTTGTCTGGAGAGTTTCTCATGAGTAGGCTGGCCGTTTTTCTGGTTTTATAGTAAATCGTCAGTTGTATCCTCTGATTTTTGTCTATAGGGATAACGTTTCTATTAACAATATCTTTCAGGACCCTTTCCTCCGTTTTATGAGCTGCGGAAAAGAAGTTCCTGTAAAATAGTCTAATAGGGGGTATAGGTGTTGTGTTAGTTGTCTCTTCAGAGGTTGCATGGCTTTTCACTTTCCTTCTTATGATGTCTTCGATGAAACCATTGGAGAAGCCGTTATTGACTAGGACCTGCCTTACCCTACAGAGTTCTTCGTCGACTTGCTTCCATTCTGAGCTGTGGCTGAGAGCACAGTCGACGTATGCGTTAACAACACTCCTCTTGTACCTGTCGGGGCAGTCGCTGTTGGCATTTAGGCACATTCTACACTAAGGAAACAAACATAGGAATGTGCCTAAATGCCAACAGCGACTGCCCCGACAGGTACAAGAGGAGTGTTGTTAACGCATACGTCGACCGTGCTCTCAGCCACAGCTCAGAATGGAAGCAAGTCGACGAAGAACTCTGTAGGGTAAGGCAGGTCCTAGTCAATAACGGCTTCTCCAATGGTTTCGTCGAAGACATCATAAGAAGGAAAGTGAAAAGCCATGCAACCTCTGAAGAGACAACTAACACAACACCTATACCCCCTATTAGACTATTTTACAGGAACTTCTTTTCCACAGCTCATAAAACGGAGGAAAGGGTCCTGAAAGATATTGTTAATAGAAACGTTATCCCTACAGACAAAAATCAGAGGATACAACTGACGATTTACTATAAAACCAGAAAAACGGCCAGCCTACTCATGAGAAACTCTCCAGACACAAAACAGAACGCTTTAATAGAGACTAACGTCGTCTATGCCTTCAAATGCCCACTTGGGGACTGTAAGCTCCAAAAAACCCAGTATATAGGCAAGACAACAACATCTCTTTCTAGGCGTTTAACGATGCATAAGCAACAGGGCTCCATTAAGGAACATATAATCTCTTCCCATAACCAAACCATCGCCAGAGAAATCCTAGTAAACAACACAGAAATCATCGATAGATACAGCGATAGCAGGCGGCTTGACGTTTGCGAGGCACTACACATCAAGAAGTCAACACCAGCAATCAACAGCCAATTATTGCACAACTATATTCTACCCACCTCAAGACTCCGCTCCAATATAGAAGCATCAAGAAATATGGACCAATAGGCTTTCTACAAACACTTCTATTCAATACCCATTGTTTCTGTTCTGTCTTGTGTTGATACTTTTAATACCCTATTAATATCCACTCCTGTTCTGTCTTGTGTTAATGCCACATCACCCCTTCCCACCTCACTCAAATGAAGATATAATATCAGAGAGACGTAAGTTCTAATCAGTTGTGTATTTGTGAAGTCTTTGAAAATGTAATAAGTTTTACGAAACGCGCCCGTGTCGCGTCAGACTAGAAATAAAAATGAATTTTTGAGAAGTGATTTTTGATTTACCTCCAACAGTGAAGCGTAATGTACGAAAGATTGAGAAAATTCGTGTTAGAATTATTAATCTTACTTTTTCGGTCATATTTAATAATATATATATATATATATATATATATATATATATATATATATATATATATATATATATATATATATATATATATATATATATATATATATATATATTGTTATGATAATCTCCTTCAAGAGAGATTTGGCCTGCTCTTTCCTGTCGTCATGTTACTTCAGTGCATCTACAACATCTAGGTACTACAAGCAAGTGTAGTACATATTTTGTCAAATACGTTTTGCCAGGCGCAAACGTATCACACACTCGCTCTCCACCTCTCCCTTCCCTCGTCGCCGATCACCAAACTAGCATTTCCAGCCTGCCTGCTTCTGATTGGTGATTCGACGTCTGCACCACTGCACTTCTGCACCTCAGTGCCATCTACCTAGCCGATGTCTGGGCTTGTACCAGCCATTGGAGTCAGAATATTCTGTGCTCTCAAGCTGAAACAACCATCTGATATACGCTCTGTCTATTAGTGGATGTTCTGAGCCAGTGCTTTATTCTCAGCACCTGGTAATTTTATTTTGTCTTTATCCATTTTAGAGTAACGTCACCACTATATTATTTTATGCTATTTTTTGAATTTATAATCTTGTGAGTTTGCACTGTACATAGCCAAGGAATTGTCTTATTCATAATTTATTTTCAATTTAATTAAAGTTTCATTGTTCATACTATTTGTTTTGCTTGTTTTGCCTTACTTTGCCACAGGACACAACAGCTACGCAGTCATCTTTTTTTTTTTAAATGTGATAGGCATTGACACCAGCCATTGGGAGGACTGCCGAACACCTGCACTTCTTTTTTCCATCTTTTTTCCATTTGCAGTCTCCGTGGTGTAGTGGTAAGACACTCGCCTGGCGTTCCGCGAGCGCTATGTCATGGGTTCGTATCCTGGCCGGGGAGGATTTACTGGGCGCAATTCCTTAACTGTAGCCTCTGTTTAACGCAACAGTAAAATGTGTACTTGGATGAAAAAACGATTCTTCGCGGCAGGGGATCGTATTCCAGGGACCGTAGGATTAAGGACTTGCCCGAAACGCTACGCGTACTAGTGGCTGTACAAGAATGTAACAACTCTTGTATATATCACAAAAAAAAAAAAAAAAAAAAAAAAAACATTTAATGGGGACCTGTCCAAGGAACCTCACTCAGGTACTAGTACTAAAACATCAATTTGTGGTAAGTGTACTTGGCTTTGATACAGTTGCTTTTCAATATTTTCATTACTTTTAATATTTATATGGTGCCGTGTATTTTGTGCTTTCCGAGGGTAGCATATTTTGAGCGTTGGATAACTGTGGATTACGTGGTGACTTGAGGCCTCAGTCATTCTCTTAATTGGTCATCCCTCCCTCAGTGTTATTACTCGTGTATTCTACTCTTTTTGTCCCTATGATATTTCTCAAATTACGGCAGATCATCATTTTGGTACCCTGGTACTTAGATTTGTCTTCGGGCCAAAGCACCCCATCTTCTGCAATCCGACCACAGGAGGATACAGAGGGCCATAGTTCCTTTAGCATGGACTACGCTGTTGAGTTGGGACCTCAACAGCAGTTCTCGTCACCAGTTGACACTCGCATCCCTATACGTCGGTCAGAGATGATGATATTTACATAGGTAGGGAATTAGCTTTCTTTTTTTCAGAGCACAAGGAACGCTAATTCTGTAAGTATCATATAATTAAGTAGGAAAACCCTTGCTTCTGTCCTATTGAGACTCGGCAAGGTATCCCTACATTCTTGGACTACCTGTTCACTTTTGAAACAATTACAGGTTGCATGTTTTCGAAACTATCGGTTTCATTTATTTAGTAGGATTTTCTTGCCCTTATTCTCTTACATTGAGTACCGGGTACAAGATTTCCTGCGATTTTGATTGACTAATCATTTATCATACTAATATTAACGTTAATTGTTAACGATTAAATTTCCACAGGATAGTTACCAGTTGTCACGTCATGAGTCTGGCCCTAGCTTCGGTTGGGGACAGACGTGTTGCATCGGCGCTCCAGCAGTTGGTGTTGTTTGCCAGTTTCGGCCAGTTGGGGGCGGGTGTGTCTCTGCTCGCCTGTGCTGACGTGGCGTTACGATGGGGATCCCTCTACCCCCTGTCGTCCGGACTCAGTCTGTGGGACTAGAGTTCTCTGTGCGGGCTGGTTACCCAGAGATTGCCCTGACTTGTGAAATGCTCTCTGTCCCTGTGTTTGTGGGAAATTTTTACCCACCATATCTAATAATCATCTAAGAAATGTATAATTTCTATATCATATCTAAATCATATCAAAATCATATCTAAATCGTATCAAAATCATATTAGAATCATTATAGATTCATTATATAGCTTGATCCTGGATGACAATGGCACCATGAACACATACGCAACAGGGGCCCTTTTGATGCCTACGTGACTTTGTACATGATCTCTCAAGGATCCAGAAGCTTCTAGAAGGATTTGTTAATTAAAAAACTATTGGAACATTAATTCAACATCCGGTAGATTAAAAATCGAATCCTTAATAAGAATCAGTGGTGCTATCAGGTACTACTTATAATCTTTAAATCTTATATCTAATTATATTATAATCACATCTTATTTCAATCATAAGTCTAGACTGTAAAAATAATCAATCAATATTCATAGAAGGCTACCGTGCACAGAGAGCATGGCAGGGCGATGGGGGGAGTGAAGCGCCCACCAACAAAGCCCGGCGGCACTCCGCGTTTGTTTACAATTGAGTGAACAAGTGACTGATCCTTAGCGAACATTACCAGCTCAAGGACACCTTATTTAACATTTTTATCGCCAGTGAATACTCTCTAGAACTGGGGGAGTACCTGGACAATATCTACGAGGAAAATCCTAGAACATTTACATAAAATAGAGTGTATAGTGGAGATCAGTGACACGGTTTCCTCCACCTTCATTCATAAACTTTTATCTCGAATCATTCTTCTGCAACTGCAGGATAATCACGTAGCAACGCTACCAGATCATCATACAGCAACGCTGTAGCAAAATATCGTGCCTAAACTCAACAAGAGAGAGTTAATCAGTCTGGCAAACTTGTCAGACAGGCACCCCGACTGGCAGAGAAGTATATTGAAGGTTATTTGGTATATGATTGGCCAATTGTATGCTTGTGTAGCTTTAATATCCTATAAATCTGTCTGTTGGTTAAAAAGCGAGGCAAAGCCTCATTCATCGGTACGTTTATTAAAATTGTAGTGTAGCTGTGAATCTTATCCAAGCACTGAACCTCATGAGTGTCCATTGTGTCGGAAAGAATTCAGCCTCAATAAGTAAAAACCTCACAAGTGTCCACAGTGTTGGAAAAGATTCAGTCAAGCTAACTGTATAAATTGAATATGTCTGCATATATATTTGAATATATAAATTAAGTTATCAATTGCTTGCTTAGTTATTTTTAAGTTATCATATAAGTTCATTTAATTGAATATAATTTCTAGTACTTAACAGTATTTAGACTACATTTAAGGTCATTTATTATACTTTTTCAATTTAATTTGTTGTTTATAGTATAAGAACATATTGGCTGTTAATAGTTATGGTGCTAGGTTAGACTATGTATGTTTAAATCCCTGATTTAAACAGAGCCAGTGTTCAGTCAGATAACTGAATTTATCAAATCTTATCCTTGTATAAAATACAAGCTGATGTGAGATCCCTGTCTACAGGTGGATTGGAACTTCTATCAACCAAGTCATTCACCCCACCTGTCCCTTACAGCCCACAGTCTGTCATTAGGAAAAGAGGATCTAGGATTTACAACCCTAGCTAGAGATTTTAATTGAATAATTTGCAGACAGTAATTTTTTAATTTAGTTCAGTACAAGTCCCTGGTAGTCTCCTCTTATATCAATCCCAGCAGGTTTTTCCCAAATTAATGGTCCTTCGAACCTAGATATTAATTGGTCCTTTATACCTAGATATTTATGATCATTCGTTTACCGAATATTTCAGTGCCAAATAGATAAGAAACTTCTTGATTTTGCATTGGAATAATTCTTACATATTCTAGCCTAACCTAGCTATCAGCCAATATTTATCATAGCTATATATCTAAGTAAACATATTGTTTGCAGTGGCTTAAGCCACCATATCCATTAACTAGTAAGCATTCATAGCATAGCATACTGATACTGTTCAGTGTTAAGAAACCACAGTAATTAAGTATATCAGTGTCAAAGACACAATTACATCTTAATCATAAAATACCATTACCTACCTCACTTGTGGTAACATTATATATATATTTAAGTGTATTATCTAGCATTATCTCTAATCTACTGATTTTCAGAGCTGCTCATTACATAATATTCTTTAAAAAAGTGTTATCATCACTGTAAGAGCATTCATTACAATCTATCTATAATCAACTATATCATACTCTATTACAGGTAAAACCAGTAGACATACTACTGTATTTTATCAAGCAACTATTAGGGTAACAGATCTTGTAATAACTTTGCAAAAATAGTGCCATTTACTATTTTTAAAAAATTATTACAGGATTTACCAACTTGGTGCATTCGTGCATTCGGGTCACAAATCAAATTATTACAGTACTTTTGATAATTGAACACCTGCTACAACCAGATTCCAGGGAGGAAATGAAGGACGATCTTTGGAATCATTACCTAAGTAGACAGGAAAGCTCATTTATCAAAATACATTAACATCATACATATTTATCAGAAAAAAGAGAAAAATCTCGGAATCTCCGAAACTCGGAAAAGGTCAAAATGGCTAACAGTGTTCCACCAGCAGCTGAAACAGGAAATAGGAGGACACTTAATGGTCTGCAAGATCACCTAACTCAACTGATTGACAAATGTCAAAAGTTGGCTAGACAACCATCTCCTGATTTAATAATTCTGAATACCAGAGTAAAAGCAGCTGTGGATAAGTATGAACAAATCAAACGCCATGCAGAGATTTATCTAACAGAAATGGCTAATGCAGATTTAACCCGAAGGGAACTTCAGGAAATTGTCGTTGAAATGACAATGTATGAAGATAAAATCCAAGATCAACTTGATCCTTTAATCAAACAAATATCTCAAGCAGGAACCCAATCCAATGTGAGCTCATCCACTCAACAGAGCAATGCAACTATCACACATATAGCCGCAGAGCTCCCAAAGGTACAATTACCATATTTTGAGGGCAAGGATGAAGACGATTGGGATACCTTCTGGAGACACTTTGATTCTATAATAAACTCCAAGACCTCTCTCAAAAAGGCGACAAAGTTTCAATATTTGCAAGGCCAGTTACGGGGAGAGGCAAGGCAGGTCATTGCTAATTTGTCATTAATAGATGATGATTACGACCATGCCTTACAGTTGTTACAAGATAACTACAGTGATAAGGAGACTGCAATTGCACGTCTCTCATACAAATTATTGGATTTACCCTCTCCAAATAAAAGTTATGAGTCACTACAATCATTTCGATTGTCTATAGAATCAATCATCAAAGCCCTCAGTACAAAAGTACCTGTAGGTGATGCAGAGTGGCTTATAAAGTTAATCATTCAAAGGAAACTTCCAAATGAGGTCATAGACAGCCTATGCACTCATTATAACACCAACATCTTATCACAAAGCCAAATCATTGATGGACTTCGAGCTTATGTACAAAGATTACGAAGCCGAGGAAAACTTAGATCTCAAGAAAAAATCCCCAAAGGTGAATCCACGGACAAAAATAAAAATGTTCAAAATGGCAGTCAAAAATCAAGGCAACAAAATTCCTCTTCTGCAAAGTGGAAACAGAATAATGTTGGCTCTTATGCTATATCCTTCACAGTTAACAGAACTGTAGGAAACCAAGCTCCTAAGACAGATAAGACAAAAGGAGCTGCAAGTGCCCCAAAATGTTTATTCTGTCAAGAAGCACATATCATTTATCAATGCACAGTTTATGTAGGCCGTGCCAGTCGAATCGATCGACTGAAATCTCTGAACAGGTGCATCCGTTGTCTACGGAAGCACGATACAAGTGAGTGTATCACTCAGTTGCAGAACTGCCAATATTGTCATAAAAGTGTACATCACACAGCACTCTGTGGTGATATTAACACTCAATCCAGATCACAAACTTCCAATAATCAACCTGCATCTCAGGCAAAGCCCAAAGATGATAATACCACAACAGCCGTACAATTCTGTACAGTAATGAGCAATGTCAACGACTTGGATACAGAAATTGTTACAACAACCATATTGCCTACTGCACAGCTAGAACTATGCAATCAAGGAATTTGTATTCCAACTAGAGGCTTTTTTGATCAAGGGTCACAGAAAACCTTTATCAGTAAAAAGATGGCAAAAGATTTACAACTTAAATCTTCAAAGCAAGTATCTACATCCATATCAGGGTTTTTTACTAATTCTGGTCGTAGAACCTTTCCAGTAGTAAAACTCAATGTCTGTCTAGGTACATCCCAAAGGACAGTAGAAGCCATAGTAGTTGATAAAATTCCTACTGAAATGGAAGTGACTGGTCTGGCAGCCACAATTAAATTCCTAAAAGAAAAAGGAATCCAATTAGCAGATCCTCTACTCGATTCTGACCTCATAGGGGATATCGGAATCCTGATTGGAGCTGACTACTATCATCGATTCATTCTGGGATCAGAAGAATCTATGGGTATGAATATACTCAAATCAGCAGGAGGCATATTGATGACAGGACCTATACTAGATCTTGAACCTTCAACTCCTGAAAAATCACATCATACAGAAACTGTAATAGTGGCATGACTAGGCAAAGAACAGTCACCACTTAAAATCCCCCACATGATTGATGATGGATTGGAATCTGTACATCAATTGTGGGAACTTGATGCCATAGGAATAATTCCTGAACAACCAAGTCCTGATGATGTCTGTGCATACAATCAATACTTAGAAACTGTACAGTACCTTGATGGACAGTACTGGGTAAGGCTACCATGGAAAATCAACCATAAAACCTTACCTACCAATTATCACATGGCTTATAGTCAATTTAAATCTCAACTAGCAAAGCTAAGAAAAAGGCCTGAGCATTTAAAACTCTATCATGAGATTATTGCTCAACAATTAAAGAATAAATTCATCGAAGTCGTGAAACATGACAATACGCAAACAGGCCATTTTTTACCTCACATGGCTGTAATGAGAGAATCAAAAACAACTCCTTTACGGATAGTTTTTAATTGTAGTTCTAAATCTGGACCCCAAGGAACCAGTCTAAATGATTGTTTGCAAACAGGTCCAAGTCTAATTCAGAAATTGTATGACATACTGTTGAAGTTTAGACTTAACAAATATGCGTATTCAGCAGATATAAGTAAGGCCTTTCTAAGAGTTGGCTTGCAGGAAGAAGATAGAGACTTCACTAAGTTTCTATGGGTAGAGAACCCAGAAGATGTCAATAGTCCTGTAGTGACTTTCAGATTCTCATCAGTTCTTTTTGGCGCGACAAGCAGTCCATTTCTATTTCAAGCAACTCTAGATACTCATCTGAAGAAATCATCAAGTCCCTGTAAGACTGAAATCAGTCAAAATCTATATGTAGATAATTTTCAAGGGACAGTTAACAGTACTACTGAACTGTTACAATTATATCAAGAGGCCAACAAGGAGCTACAAGGTGCCAACATGCCACTACAATCTTGGGCCTCTAATAATGCAACATTGAATAATCAAATAGCAAGAGATTACCCTGAATATCACGTACCAGAATCACAAAAGGTGTTAGGTATAGATTGGGATTTAATCTCGGACACAATATCGATCAAATCCGTGCCAGAAAATTACAACATCACTACAAAAAGGGATTTGCTTTCACAAGTTAGCAAAGTATTCGACCCACTTGGTCTACTAAATCCTTTGACTATCAAGTGGCGTTTATTGGTGCAAGAAGCATGGAAAGCTAAGGTTGGTTGGGATGATCCACTACCAATCCAGTTACAAAAAGCTTGGATGGAAGTGGCTCAAGAACAAACTTTAGTTGAAAAGATAATCTTTCCGAGACACATAGTCGAGGAAAATGAAGAAGTATCACTACATGTATTCGCAGACTCGTCAGCCAAAGCTTTTGGAGCTTGTGCTTACTTAGTGACTTCTAATCAATCATATCTTATCACCTCTAAGGCCAGAGTTGCTCCATTAAAAAAGAGGACTTTGCCTCAGATGGAACTAACAGCACTGCTAACTGGCACACGCTTAGCAGTACATATTAAACAAGTCTTGTCTACCATGAACATCAAAGATGTCATCATATGGTCTGACAATGAAGCTGTCTTACAATGGGTACGAAACGACAACTGTCCAACTCCATATGTAAAAAATCGCGTCTCGGAAATTAAAGAAATTTCCGCAGGCTTTCAATTGTTGCATGTACCAACAAAGGATAATCCAGCTGATCTCTTATCAAGAGGTATGACATTTAAACAGTTTGCAAAGGCAGATATTTGGTTTCATGGGCCTCGATGGTTAGTGAATGGTAGTTGGCCTGAACAAAAGCCACACGTCATTACGACACAAACCATAACTACCACCAGGCAGCAAGCTCAAATATCAGTCTTGGATTGTACTCGTTACTCCTCGCTCATCAAATTAATCAATGTAACACAGAACGTGTTTCATTATCTCAGGAAAAAAGGTATAAAATACACTTTTCCAGATGCACTTCTCTATTGGGTAAGACAAGCCCAGAGAGAAACTTATGGGAATAACTATGAAAATCTTCCGCATAAGTTAAAACACAATCTCGGTCTGTGGATAGACCAAGAAAATCACAACATTCTGCGTTGTGGAGGGAGACTTAAACACGCAGATATCAATCTAGATACCGTGCATCCATGGCTTTTACCAAAAAATCATTGGATCACAAGGTTGATTGTGTTGCATACACATCAACAAATCATCAAACATGGAGGAGTGTTAGACACACTCACACAAATCAGACAGCAGTACTGGATTCCTCAGGGAAGACAGTCAGTCAAATCAATCTTAAAGAATTGCATGATATGCCGAAGGTACGATGCAAGAACTTGCTCTTATCCAGGGCCACCACCCCTACCAAAGGAACGAGTGGTCCATCTACAACCTTTCGAAACGACAGGAGTAGATTATACAGGAGCAATATATCTAACAGGGACTGCAGATAAGCAACCTATCAAGGCATACATCTGTCTGTTCACCTGTGCAACAACCAGGGCAGTACATCTAGAGGTAACACCCGATATGACTGCTCAATCATTTATTCAAGCTTTCCGCAGATTCGCAGCACGCCGATCATGCCCTAAGCTGATGATTTCAGATAACGGAGCAAACTTGGTAGCTGGAGAAGCATGTCTACGGGAAATCTGTTCCCATCCTGCAGTTACTTCCACACTGGAACAGCGTCATTGCAGATGGAAATTTATCCCTCCGAGAGCCCCATGGCACGGAGGATTTTATGAACGGTTAATAGGAACTGTAAAAAGATCCTTGAGAAAATCTCTACACCGTCAGAAAATCAATCTTCAAGAACTCCAGACAGTAATCACGGAAATAGAATCAAGGGTGAATAACCGGCCGTTGACTTACTTGTCTGAGGATCCTACTCAACATGAGCCATTAAGTCCTGCCCACCTAATGTATGGAAGACTTCTGACTCCAGTACCATCTCTAGTGGATGATGAGATCAGAGATCCCTCATATGTGGGTCAGAGCGAGTTGGTTCAGGGGTATAAGCATCTGTCCAGCATAATCCAAAAATGGAATGATGTTTGGACAAAAGAATATCTTACATCTCTACGAGAACATCACTATGGGGCTAATGTCCCACATAATATATCTAATCTCCAACCTGGCGATATTGTCTTGGTAGACAGTGATGGCCCTAGGGCTGACTGGCCATTAGGTAAAGTTGTCTCAGTCCATCCAGATAGTCAGGGGATTTTGAGAATAGTCAAAATCCTGTCTAAAGGAACAACTTCCCTGAAGACATTGGACAAACTCATCCACATGGAATCAGTGAGCCAGCTGCAGTTAGATCCTGAGAGACCTCAAGACACTCTAACTCCACAAGACCCACAGACTCCTAACAGACACAATCGTCCACAACGGACAGCAGCACAAAAGTGCAAGCAAAATTTGCACTTGTATTATCAATCCAATGGAGAGTAAATAAATACATATGGTTACTATTGTCCTAAGTATTGGACTCTGTGCCAGTTCTCTCCCTCTGGAAGATGTGGGAAATTTTTACCCACCATATCTAATAATCATCTAAGAAATGTATAATTTCTATATCATATCTAAATCATATCAAAATCATATCTAAATCGTATCAAAATCATATTAGAATCATTATAGATTCATTATATAGCTTGATCCTGGATGACAATGGCACCATGAACACGTACGCAACAGTGGCCCTTTTGATGCCTACGTGACTTTGTACATGATCTCTCAAGGATCCAGAAGCTTCTAGAAGGATTTGTTAATTAAAAAACTATTGGAACATTAATTCAACATCCGGTAGATTAAAAATCGAATCCTTAATAAGAATCAGTGGTGCTATCAGGTACTACTTATAATCTTTAAATCTTATATCTAATTATATTATAATCACATCTTATTTCAATCATAAGTCTAGACTGTAAAAATAATCAATCAATATTCATAGAAGGCTACCGTGCACAGAGAGCATGGCAGGGCGATGGGGGGAGTGAAGCGCCCACCAACAAAGCCCGGCGGCACTCCGCGTTTGTTTACAATTGAGTGAACAAGTGACTGATCCTTAGCGAACATTACCAGCTCAAGGACACCTTATTTAACATTTTTATCGCCAGTGAATACTCTCTAGAACTGGGGGAGTACCTGGACAATATCTACGAGGAAAATCCTAGAACATTTACATAAAATAGAGTGTATAGTGGAGATCAGTGACACGGTTTCCTCCACCTTCATTCATAAACTTTTATCTCGAATCATTCTTCTGCAACTGCAGGATAATCACGTAGCAACGCTACCAGATCATCATACAGCAACGCTGTAGCAAAATATCGTGCCTAAACTCAACAAGAGAGAGTTAATCAGTCTGGCAAACTTGTCAGACAGGCACCCCGACTGGCAGAGAAGTATATTGAAGGTTATTTGGTATATGATTGGCCAATTGTATGCTTGTGTAGCTTTAATATCCTATAAATCTGTCTGTTGGTTAAAAAGCGAGGCAAAGCCTCATTCATCGGTACGTTTATTAAAATTGTAGTGTAGCTGTGAATCTTATCCAAGCACTGAACCTCATGAGTGTCCATTGTGTCGGAAAGAATTCAGCCTCAATAAGTAAAAACCTCACAAGTGTCCACAGTGTTGGAAAAGATTCAGTCAAGCTAACTGTATAAATTGAATATGTCTGCATATATATTTGAATATATAAATTAAGTTATCAATTGCTTGCTTAGTTATTTTTAAGTTATCATATAAGTTCATTTAATTGAATATAATTTCTAGTACTTAACAGTATTTAGACTACATTTAAGGTCATTTATTATACTTTTTCAATTTAATTTGTTGTTTATAGTATAAGAACATATTGGCTGTTAATAGTTATGGTGCTAGGTTAGACTATGTATGTTTAAATCCCTGATTTAAACAGAGCCAGTGTTCAGTCAGATAACTGAATTTATCAAATCTTATCCTTGTATAAAATACAAGCTGATGTGAGATCCCTGTCTACAGGTGGATTGGAACTTCTATCAACCAAGTCATTCACCCCACCTGTCCCTTACAGCCCACAGTCTGTCATTAGGAAAAGAGGATCTAGGATTTACAACCCTAGCTAGAGATTTTAATTGAATAATTTGCAGACAGTAATTTTTTAATTTAGTTCAGTACAAGTCCCTGGTAGTCTCCTCTTATATCAATCCCAGCAGGTTTTTCCCAAATTAATGGTCCTTCGAACCTAGATATTAATTGGTCCTTTATACCTAGATATTTATGATCATTCGTTTACCGAATATTTCAGTGCCAAATAGATAAGAAACTTCTTGATTTTGCATTGGAATAATTCTTACATATTCTAGCCTAACCTAGCTATCAGCCAATATTTATCATAGCTATATATCTAAGTAAACATATTGTTTGCAGTGGCTTAAGCCACCATATCCATTAACTAGTAAGCATTCATAGCATAGCATACTGATACTGTTCAGTGTTAAGAAACCACAGTAATTAAGTATATCAGTGTCAAAGACACAATTACATCTTAATCATAAAATACCATTACCTACCTCACTTGTGGTAACATTATATATATATTTAAGTGTATTATCTAGCATTATCTCTAATCTACTGATTTTCAGAGCTGCTCATTACATAATATTCTTTAAAAAAGTGTTATCATCACTGTAAGAGCATTCATTACAATCTATCTATAATCAACTATATCATACTCTATTACAGGTAAAACCAGTAGACATACTACTGTATTTTATCAAGCAACTATTAGGGTAACAGATCTTGTAATAACTTTGCAAAAATAGTGCCATTTACTATTTTTAAAAAATTATTACAGGATTTACCAACTTGGTGCATTCGTGCATTCGGGTCACAAATCAAATTATTACAGTACTTTTGATAATTGAACACCTGCTACAACCAGATTCCAGGGAGGAAATGAAGGACGATCTTTGGAATCATTACCTAAGTAGACAGGAAAGCTCATTTATCAAAATACATTAACATCATACATATTTATCAGAAAAAAGAGAAAAATCTCGGAATCTCCGAAACTCGGAAAAGGTCAAAATGGCTAACAGTGTTCCACCAGCAGCTGAAACAGGAAATAGGAGGACACTTAATGGTCTGCAAGATCACCTAACTCAACTGATTGACAAATGTCAAAAGTTGGCTAGACAACCATCTCCTGATTTAATAATTCTGAATACCAGAGTAAAAGCAGCTGTGGATAAGTATGAACAAATCAAACGCCATGCAGAGATTTATCTAACAGAAATGGCTAATGCAGATTTAACCCGAAGGGAACTTCAGGAAATTGTCGTTGAAATGACAATGTATGAAGATAAAATCCAAGATCAACTTGATCCTTTAATCAAACAAATATCTCAAGCAGGAACCCTAATAAAATGTGAGCTCATCCACTCAACAGAGCAATGCAACTATCACACATATAGCCGCAGAGCTCCCAAAGGTACAATTACCATATTTTGAGGGCAAGGATGAAGACGATTGGGATACCTTCTGGAGACACTTTGATTCTATAATAAACTCCAAGACCTCTCTCAAAAAGGCGACAAAGTTTCAATATTTGCAAGGCCAGTTACGGGGAGAGGCAAGGCAGGTCATTGCTAATTTGTCATTAATAGATGATGATTACGACCATGCCTTACAGTTGTTACAAGATAACTACAGTGATAAGGAGACTGCAATTGCACGTCTCTCATACAAATTATTGGATTTACCCTCTCCAAATAAAAGTTATGAGTCACTACAATCATTTCGATTGTCTATAGAATCAATCATCAAAGCCCTCAGTACAAAAGTACCTGTAGGTGATGCAGAGTGGCTTATAAAGTTAATCATTCAAAGGAAACTTCCAAATGAGGTCATAGACAGCCTATGCACTCATTATAACACCAACATCTTATCACAAAGCCAAATCATTGATGGACTTCGAGCTTATGTACAAAGATTACGAAGCCGAGGAAAACTTAGATCTCAAGAAAAAATCCCCAAAGGTGAATCCACGGACAAAAATAAAAATGTTCAAAATGGCAGTCAAAAATCAAGGCAACAAAATTCCTCTTCTGCAAAGTGGAAACAGAATAATGTTGGCTCTTATGCTATATCCTTCACAGTTAACAGAACTGTAGGAAACCAAGCTCCTAAGACAGATAAGACAAAAGGAGCTGCAAGTGCCCCAAAATGTTTATTCTGTCAAGAAGCACATATCATTTATCAATGCACAGTTTATGTAGGCCGTGCCAGTCGAATCGATCGACTGAAATCTCTGAACAGGTGCATCCGTTGTCTACGGAAGCACGATACAAGTGAGTGTATCACTCAGTTGCAGAACTGCCAATATTGTCATAAAAGTGTACATCACACAGCACTCTGTGGTGATATTAACACTCAATCCAGATCACAAACTTCCAATAATCAACCTGCATCTCAGGCAAAGCCCAAAGATGATAATACCACAACAGCCGTACAATTCTGTACAGTAATGAGCAATGTCAACGACTTGGATACAGAAATTGTTACAACAACCATATTGCCTACTGCACAGCTAGAACTATGCAATCAAGGAATTTGTATTCCAACTAGAGGCTTTTTTGATCAAGGGTCACAGAAAACCTTTATCAGTAAAAAGATGGCAAAAGATTTACAACTTAAATCTTCAAAGCAAGTATCTACATCCATATCAGGGTTTTTTACTAATTCTGGTCGTAGAACCTTTCCAGTAGTAAAACTCAATGTCTGTCTAGGTACATCCCAAAGGACAGTAGAAGCCATAGTAGTTGATAAAATTCCTACTGAAATGGAAGTGACTGGTCTGGCAGCCACAATTAAATTCCTAAAAGAAAAAGGAATCCAATTAGCAGATCCTCTACTCGATTCTGACCTCATAGGGGATATCGGAATCCTGATTGGAGCTGACTACTATCATCGATTCATTCTGGGATCAGAAGAATCTATGGGTATGAATATACTCAAATCAGCAGGAGGCATATTGATGACAGGACCTATACTAGATCTTGAACCTTCAACTCCTGAAAAATCACATCATACAGAAACTGTAATAGTGGCATGACTAGGCAAAGAACAGTCACCACTTAAAATCCCCCACATGATTGATGATGGATTGGAATCTGTACATCAATTGTGGGAACTTGATGCCATAGGAATAATTCCTGAACAACCAAGTCCTGATGATGTCTGTGCATACAATCAATACTTAGAAACTGTACAGTACCTTGATGGACAGTACTGGGTAAGGCTACCATGGAAAATCAACCATAAAACCTTACCTACCAATTATCACATGGCTTATAGTCAATTTAAATCTCAACTAGCAAAGCTAAGAAAAAGGCCTGAGCATTTAAAACTCTATCATGAGATTATTGCTCAACAATTAAAGAATAAATTCATCGAAGTCGTGAAACATGACAATACGCAAACAGGCCATTTTTTACCTCACATGGCTGTAATGAGAGAATCAAAAACAACTCCTTTACGGATAGTTTTTAATTGTAGTTCTAAATCTGGACCCCAAGGAACCAGTCTAAATGATTGTTTGCAAACAGGTCCAAGTCTAATTCAGAAATTGTATGACATACTGTTGAAGTTTAGACTTAACAAATATGCGTATTCAGCAGATATAAGTAAGGCCTTTCTAAGAGTTGGCTTGCAGGAAGAAGATAGAGACTTCACTAAGTTTCTATGGGTAGAGAACCCAGAAGATGTCAATAGTCCTGTAGTGACTTTCAGATTCTCATCAGTTCTTTTTGGCGCAACAAGCAGTCCATTTCTATTGCAAGCAACTCTAGATACTCATCTGAAGAAATCATCAAGTCCCTGTAAGACTGAAATCAGTCAAAATCTATATGTAGATAATTTTCAAGGGACAGTTAACAGTACTACTGAACTGTTACAATTATATCAAGAGGCCAACAAGGAGCTACAAGGTGCCAACATGCCACTACAATCTTGGGCCTCTAATAATGCAACATTGAATAATCAAATAGCAAGAGATTACCCTGAATATCACGTACCAGAATCACAAAAGGTGTTAGGTATAGATTGGGATTTAATCTCGGACACAATATCGATCAAATCCGTGCCAGAAAATTACAACATCACTACAAAAAGGGATTTGCTTTCACAAGTTAGCAAAGTATTCGACCCACTTGGTCTACTAAATCCTTTGACTATCAAGTGGCGTTTATTGGTGCAAGAAGCATGGAAAGCTAAGGTTGGTTGGGATGATCCACTACCAATCCAGTTACAAAAAGCTTGGATGGAAGTGGCTCAAGAACAAACTTTAGTTGAAAAGATAATCTTTCCGAGACACATAGTCGAGGAAAATGAAGAAGTATCACTACATGTATTCGCAGACTCGTCAGCCAAAGCTTTTGGAGCTTGTGCTTACTTAGTGACTTCTAATCAATCATATCTTATCACCTCTAAGGCCAGAGTTGCTCCATTAAAAAAGAGGACTTTGCCTCAGATGGAACTAACAGCACTGCTAACTGGCACACGCTTAGCAGTACATATTAAACAAGTCTTGTCTACCATGAACATCAAAGATGTCATCATATGGTCTGACAATGAAGCTGTCTTACAATGGGTACGAAACGACAACTGTCCAACTCCATATGTAAAAAATCGCGTCTCGGAAATTAAAGAAATTTCCGCAGGCTTTCAATTGTTGCATGTACCAACAAAGGATAATCCAGCTGATCTCTTATCAAGAGGTATGACATTTAAACAGTTTGCAAAGGCAGATATTTGGTTTCATGGGCCTCGATGGTTAGTGAATGGTAGTTGGCCTGAACAAAAGCCACACGTCATTACGACACAAACCATAACTACCACCAGGCAGCAAGCTCAAATATCAGTCTTGGATTGTACTCGTTACTCCTCGCTCATCAAATTAATCAATGTAACACAGAACGTGTTTCATTATCTCAGGAAAAAAGGTATAAAATACACTTTTCCAGATGCACTTCTCTATTGGGTAAGACAAGCCCAGAGAGAAACTTATGGGAATAACTATGAAAATCTTCCGCATAAGTTAAAACACAATCTCGGTCTGTGGATAGACCAAGAAAATCACAACATTCTGCGTTGTGGAGGGAGACTTAAACACGCAGATATCAATCTAGATACCGTGCATCCATGGCTTTTACCAAAAAATCATTGGATCACAAGGTTGATTGTGTTGCATACACATCAACAAATCATCAAACATGGAGGAGTGTTAGACACACTCACACAAATCAGACAGCAGTACTGGATTCCTCAGGGAAGACAGTCAGTCAAATCAATCTTAAAGAATTGCATGATATGCCGAAGGTACGATGCAAGAACTTGCTCTTATCCAGGGCCACCACCCCTACCAAAGGAACGAGTGGTCCATCTACAACCTTTCGAAACGACAGGAGTAGATTATACAGGAGCAATATATCTAACAGGGACTGCAGATAAGCAACCTATCAAGGCATACATCTGTCTGTTCACCTGTGCAACAACCAGGGCAGTACATCTAGAGGTAACACCCGATATGACTGCTCAATCATTTATTCAAGCTTTCCGCAGATTCGCAGCACGCCGATCATGCCCTAAGCTGATGATTTCAGATAACGGAGCAAACTTGGTAGCTGGAGAAGCATGTCTACGGGAAATCTGTTCCCATCCTGCAGTTACTTCCACACTGGAACAGCGTCATTGCAGATGGAAATTTATCCCTCCGAGAGCCCCATGGCACGGAGGATTTTATGAACGGTTAATAGGAACTGTAAAAAGATCCTTGAGAAAATCTCTACACCGTCAGAAAATCAATCTTCAAGAACTCCAGACAGTAATCACGGAAATAGAATCAAGGGTGAATAACCGGCCGTTGACTTACTTGTCTGAGGATCCTACTCAACATGAGCCATTAAGTCCTGCCCACCTAATGTATGGAAGACTTCTGACTCCAGTACCATCTCTAGTGGATGATGAGATCAGAGATCCCTCATATGTGGGTCAGAGCGAGTTGGTTCAGGGGTATAAGCATCTGTCCAGCATAATCCAAAAATGGAATGATGTTTGGACAAAAGAATATCTTACATCTCTACGAGAACATCACTATGGGGCTAATGTCCCACATAATATATCTAATCTCCAACCTGGCGATATTGTCTTGGTAGACAGTGATGGCCCTAGGGCTGACTGGCCATTAGGTAAAGTTGTCTCAGTCCATCCAGATAGTCAGGGGATTTTGAGAATAGTCAAAATCCTGTCTAAAGGAACAACTTCCCTGAAGACATTGGACAAACTCATCCACATGGAATCAGTGAGCCAGCTGCAGTTAGATCCTGAGAGACCTCAAGACACTCTAACTCCACAAGACCCACAGACTCCTAACAGACACAATCGTCCACAACGGACAGCAGCACAAAAGTGCAAGCAAAATTTGCACTTGTATTATCAATCCAATGGAGAGTAAATAAATACATATGGTTACTATTGTCCTAAGTATTGGACTCTGTGCCAGTTCTCTCCCTCTGGAAGATGTGGGAAATTTTTACCCACCATATCTAATAATCATCTAAGAAATGTATAATTTCTATATCATATCTAAATCATATCAAAATCATATCTAAATCGTATCAAAATCATATTAGAATCATTATAGATTCATTATATAGCTTGATCCTGGATGACAATGGCACCATGAACACGTACGCAACAGTGGCCCTTTTGATGCCTACGTGACTTTGTACATGATCTCTCAAGGATCCAGAAGCTTCTAGAAGGATTTGTTAATTAAAAAACTATTGGAACATTAATTCAACATCCGGTAGATTAAAAATCGAATCCTTAATAAGAATCAGTGGTGCTATCAGGTACTACTTATAATCTTTAAATCTTATATCTAATTATATTATAATCACATCTTATTTCAATCATAAGTCTAGACTGTAAAAATAATCAATCAATATTCATAGAAGGCTACCGTGCACAGAGAGCATGGCAGGGCGATGGGGGGAGTGAAGCGCCCACCAACAAAGCCCGGCGGCACTCCGCGTTTGTTTACAATTGAGTGAACAAGTGACTGATCCTTAGCGAACATTACCAGCTCAAGGACACCTTATTTAACATTTTTATCGCCAGTGAATACTCTCTAGAACTGGGGGAGTACCTGGACAATATCTACGAGGAAAATCCTAGAACATTTACATAAAATAGAGTGTATAGTGGAGATCAGTGACACGGTTTCCTCCACCTTCATTCATAAACTTTTATCTCGAATCATTCTTCTGCAACTGCAGGATAATCACGTAGCAACGCTACCAGATCATCATACAGCAACGCTGTAGCAAAATATCGTGCCTAAACTCAACAAGAGAGAGTTAATCAGTCTGGCAAACTTATCAGACAGGCACCCCGACTGGCAGAGAAGTATATTGAAGGTTATTTGGTATATGATTGGCCAATTGTATGCTTGTGTAGCTTTAATATCCTATAAATCTGTCTGTTGGTTAAAAAGCGAGGCAAAGCCTCATTCATCGGTACGTTTATTAAAATTGTAGTGTAGCTGTGAATCTTATCCAAGCACTGAACCTCATGAGTGTCCATTGTGTCGGAAAGAATTCAGCCTCAATAAGTAAAAACCTCACAAGTGTCCACAGTGTTGGAAAAGATTCAGTCAAGCTAACTGTATAAATTGAATATGTCTGCATATATATTTGAATATATAAATTAAGTTATCAATTGCTTGCTTAGTTATTTTTAAGTTATCATATAAGTTCATTTAATTGAATATAATTTCTAGTACTTAACAGTATTTAGACTACATTTAAGGTCATTTATTATACTTTTTCAATTTAATTTGTTGTGTATAGTATAAGAACATATTGGCTGTTAATAGTTATGGTGCTAGGTTAGACTATGTATGTTTAAATCCCTGATTTAAACAGAGCCAGTGTTCAGTCAGATAACTGAATTTATCAAATCTTATCCTTGTATAAAATACAAGCTGATGTGAGATCCCTGTCTACAGGTGGATTGGAACTTCTATCAACCAAGTCATTCACCCCACCTGTCCCTTACAGCCCACAGTCTGTCATTAGGAAAAGAGGATCTAGGATTTACAACCCTAGCTAGAGATTTTAATTGAATTAATTTGCAGACAGTAATTTTTTAATTTAGTTCAGTACAAGTCCCTGGTAGTCTCCTCTTATATCAATCCCAGCAGGTTTTTCCCACAGTGTTTGCGATTTATGGGGTCGAGTTGGTAATGGCCCGTAGGGCAATTGTGAAGTTCACAGAGGAGGTGGCATATCGCGATTTTCTCCGGCGATACGAGGGGCGGACACTACCCCTGCCAGATGGTGCGGGCACTGTAACCCTCTCGGATAGAAGTGATGCACTTACTTACATCAGTGTGCATGGGGCTCCCTTGGAGTTTCCAGAGGCTCTGCAACGGCGGTATTTCGGCCGGTTTGGCGCAGTTGTTAGTGTGAGGGTGAACGTGGTGTCTTCTAGTCCTCTTAAGGGTGTAGGTCTAACATTCGCACCCTGGGCATGAGACTCCGGGCGGATATTCCGTCCTCTGTGCGCCTTATGGGGTACAACGTTCGTGTGTTTTACGCCCGTTAGCCACGGACGTGTTATCGTTGTGGTCTTTTGGGCCATCAGACTGCTGACTGTTCTGCGCCTGCTGTTGCACCAGTGAATCTCTTCAGTGAGGAGGATTTTCCGCCTCTTCCTGTGGGGGATGATTCGGTGGGTGTGGATGTCTCTTCGGCTGAGAAGGTGCCCTCTGTATCAGCTGTTACTCCGCCTGTTGCGCCCCCTGCTGTTGCCGCATCTCCTCCGGAGGTTGTGTCCTCACCTAGTGCTCCGCCTGCTCCGGCTGGTGTCCCTGAGCCTCTTCCAACTGCCGTTTGCTCGGACCCCTCGTCTTCCAGTTCTTCCTCTGCTGTGTCTGTCCCGATCCCTGCACCCTCGCCGTCTGTTCCGGGTGTGCTGGGAGCTGGGGTGGATCCGGCATTCCCTCCTGTGCCTGGCCTGGTGCCCCGTGTGGTTGAGGAGGCTGCCGTACTGCGGCGTGCGTCGATTCGCTTGGCTGGTGCTGCGTGGGTCGCTGAGTCTGCCTCCGGGTCTGATGATGTGCGGCCCGAGCCTAAGCGTTCCCGGCGTTCTTGTGCGTGGGCTGAAGTTGGCGACTTCGACGAGTGTCGTCCTTCCGTTGACGGTGGGGTGGCTCTGGATGTGGTGCACACTACGGTGGTGGCGGAGGTACACTTGCCTGAGGATGCCGGAGCCGGCGTTTCGGCCTCCCCTCCTGGTCTGGTGTCCGAGGGTCCTGCTTCAGGTGCGTTGCCTGCGTGGGGTGGCTCCGGTTCTTCGTGGGGAGTGGTTCCCCCTGCTGTGGTTGGTGGTGAGCGGGGTGGCCTGGTGATGGTGTTGAGAAAGGATGCTCGCTCTGAGAGTTCTGTGGCCCCTTCCTCGTTACCCGTTTCCTCGGCAGCGGTCTTGCCGCCTCTTCCGTCTCCAGCAGTCTCTTCTGTGTCTCCTGCGGTATTCATGGAGGTGCTACAGTCTCGTCGTCTGGCCCCTGCTCCTATGTGTGCGACTTCGTGGCAGTCTCGGCGGCCCTCGTCCGCTTCTCCAGTGTCGTCTGCTTCCTTGATGGGCGTGGGTGGCGCTCCCCGGCCTCGTTATGCGACTTGCGTCAGTGACCTCGGGCGTTGGCCGATGCCGCCCGATATAGATGTTCCTGAGTTTATTATACCCCCTCGGGAGAGGGGGATCAAAAACCCTACCGACCTTGAAGATTTGGTCTGGGAAGCTTACAAGGCGAAGTATCCTTCCGCTGTTTTCCCGGAGAAATACATTTCTCATGCTGTTCCTCGAAAATGATTTCTGTGTATTCTGTGTTTCCTGTTGTGTGCGGTGCGGTTGGGGTGTGTGTGTGTGAGTGGGTGGGTGGGTTTTGTTTCCCGGTTCCTGCGTGCTCCGGTGTATGTTGTAGGTTTTCTTTGTATGGCTGGTGGGTGGGTGTGCGGTTCCTGTGTATTTGTGTCTTCGGTTGTGGATGTCGTATGCGCTTGTGTATGTCATATTGTGTGCCCTTCAGGCTGTTGGCGAGTGCTCTTTGTTCGGTTGTGCCATTTTGTTTTGCCTTCCGTTTGTTATGGCGTGCTTTACCTGTTGTACGTGTTTGTTCTTTATGTTTTGTTTGGGATGTATTGTGTTTGTACTGTTATGTTCCCTGTTGTGCCTTTGATGTATGTTTTGTTTTATGACGGTTTTGTTTTGTGATGTTCCTGTGCTTGCTTGTTTGCCATTGTCTTATACTTTGCCATTGTATTATATCTTGTTGTATTATACCTTGTATGCCATTGTATTATACCTTGTTGTATACTGTATTTTTCTGTCTCTTTATCGTGTTTGTGGTTTATTGTGACATGCTGTCGGCCCTTCTGGCCGGTGGTCTATTGTTTTCTTTTGTTCTGTTCTGTATTCTGTGTTGTTTTTATTGTATTTAAGTTGCATGCTTTGTATGTAAAAATATAAAAAAAAAAAAAAAAAAAAGTTGCCACGTCATCCTGTTACTGACACTTACAATATCACAAATACGTTGTACACTTATTTGCTATTTCAAAATGTTTCGTCTCTCAGCATTTCGTAATGATCCAGCAAGTGAAGTAGGGAACTTAAGTCGTGCCAAGAGGACCGAATTACAAACTCTTGCACACGAGTATCAACTAGATGTTCCCCATGGAGCCAACAAAAATGACTTGCACAATATTATCTTGGATCACCTCTTAGATGAAGGAATTATGGACTATGAAGCTCACGAAAACTATTCTATTGCAGATAAACATGCTCTGGCAGCTATGAAGTTGAAGCTCGAACTAGCGAAAATAGAGCGTGTCCAACTGCAAGAACAAGCTGCGTATGAGAAAGAAGCTTTACAACCAAGAGAACGTGAAGCTGCCCTAAAGAAAGAAGAACAGGAATGTGAGGCTGCCCTACACCGTGAGCGGGAGAGGGAACAGCTTGAAGCAAGAAAACTTCACCTGGAGATGCAACGTGAGCACGATAAACAGCAAGCTGAGAGTGTTCTAGCATATCGTCGACAAGAACTCACTTTGGAAACTACACACCACCCTCAGCACGAACAAGCTACCACTAGTCTTCCCCTAAGTTTCAATGTCTCCCAAGAAAGTAAGTTAATGCCACCATTCGTTGAGACAGAGACAGATGTGTTTTTCACCACTTTTGAGACCTTAGCTAAAAAACTTAGCTGGCCGGAAGATCAATGGTCTACCCTTCTCAGAGTGCATCTCACTGGTAGACCTGCGGTTACTCTCAGTACCTTAGCGTCTGAGAATGACTACCAGACTCTGAAGCAAGCAGTTTTAGACGCCGAAAGCTACAGACAAAAATTCCGTGATTATCTAAACGCAAGTACTACCACCTTTTTAGAATTTGCCAATACAAAGAAAAGATATTTCATGAAATGGCTGGAAGCAGCACATGTCTCTACATTTTCATAACTCGTCAACCTCATTCTAGTTGAGGAATTCTTTAGACGTGCTCTCCCTTCCATCCGTTTATATTTAGCAGACAAAAAAGAAACCGACTACATCAGACGTGCGAAGTCGCCGACACCTACAGCCTCATACACCGGCTAACACCAGACCCACCTTCCAGTAAGAAGTCTTGGTATAGTTATGACAAGGTGAGTACCGATCAAGCGAGCTCCCAATTGTATTGTAAGTATTGCAAGCTCTATGGACATACCATAGATAAATGTGGAAAAGCTCAATATAAAGGCTATAGTGAAACTCCTAAACCCAAACTGACTCCTCCAAAGTCCGTTAAGCCTGTGATGAATGTTGGTGTTCCTGTTAATGATCTTTCTCTCTTCAGCAAACACCTGTATCCTGGAACTGTCTCTGCCAACAGTATAGATTCGGAGGGACGTTTCAAATTGAAGATCTTGAGGAACACTGCGGCTCTTCAGTCAATAATATTGAAATCGGCTGTGCCTAACATCACCTACACCGGGGAAACCGTCCTTATCACTAACCTCACTGCTACCACTCCGTATCCACTCGCCAGAGTCCACCTGGATAGTCCTTTCGTGACCGGTGAAGTCCAAGTCGCCATCAGGGAAAAGCCTTTTCCCATGTCTGCAGTGCAACTTCTCCTGGGCAATGACTTTGCCGAAGACCTGCAACCTTCCAACCTGATCATCATGAACAAACCCCAGGTATGTGACTCTGTAGTGGACAACCCCATCTTAAAGTATGTTCCAGCAGAGGTTCAAGAAAGTGATGAAATTTCTTCTCCGGTTTTGGTGACCACCCGTGCACAAGCTGCACGCCCGCAACCAGCTGACTCTACTGCAACCGCTGTCCCTCAAGACCATCAGAACCTACCACAGAATCTTACTATGTTGGAGTTCCGTAAGTTACAGAGGGAGGATCCTTCATTAACACCATTATTCTTCCAGGCTGAGACTCAACCTGACAGTATCCCTGGGTTCTTCCTAGAGAATCAGTTGCTCTACCGCAGGTACAGACCCAGTAAGCTGAAGGAGGACGACGATTGGGTAAATGTCGAACAACTAGTGGTTCCCATCAGCCTACGGCCCGATATTCTACACCTGGCCCACGGAGCACTTTCTCACTATGGTTTCAACAAAACCTACCACGGAATCAGACAAGACTACTACTGGCCAGATATGGTTAAAGACGTCAAAGGTTACGTGCAACAGTGTCATATATGTCAGATGGCAGGGAAACCTAACATCCCGATTCCCAAGGCTCCGTTAATTCCCATCCTAGTGCCTGCGGAACCTTTCCACAGACTCATCATAGACTGTGTTGGTCCTTTACCCCGGACCAGTTCTGGCAACGCTTATATACTAACCATCCTGTGTCCAACCACCAGATTCCCCATAGCAGTTCCTGTAAAGAACATTACGGCTGCTACGGTGGTAAAACAACTATTGAAGATCTTTACCCAATACGGATTTCCACGGGAGGTTCAAAGTGACTGTGGCACCAACTTCATCAGTGATCTCTTCAAGAAGACACTGGAAGAGTTCAACATCACTCAGGTATTGTCCAGCCCCTACCATCCTGCTTCACAGGGTTCTCTTGAACGTAGTCATCAAACGATTAAATCACTCCTAAAGAAATTTTGCAATGAAACCATGAAAGACTGGGATAAACAACTTGACATCATCATGTGTATTTTTAGAAGTCTCCCAAATGAGTCTCTAGGAGTATCTCCTTATGAGATGCTCTATGGACGTAAGTGCCGTACTCCTCTCAAAGACTCTCTACGTAATGCCACCTTCAGTGACCATCAGAATGTGCCCCAGTTTCTTCAAAACTTAAAACACATTCTAGAGCGATTACGTAAATTTGCTAATGACAATCTGTAGAAAGCTCAAGAGAGGATGAAGACTCATTTTGACCAACGCAGCAAAATCAGGAAATTTAAACCAGGAGACTTCGTGTTGGCATATATTCCTATCCCAAGTTCTCCATTGCAAAATAAGTTTTCAGGACCATACCACATCAAGGAGTGCAGAAAAAACCACAACTACGTTCTTGAGACTCCAGATAGGCGGCGGAGAACCCAGTTGTGCCACGTCAATCTACTCAAGGAGTTTAAAGGTATTCCCCCCACTGAGCTAATATCATTCTCCACTTTCAAAGATCCATACCTCCACAGTGAGACCTTCCCTGCTTCTCCTCCGGAAAGCTCTGACTCTGAGTCAGTGCCTTCCAACTCGGAAATCCGTAATGATCTTCCTAAAAATTTACAGGACTATAATAGTGCTCCTTTGCTATGTTCTGGTCCCATATGCAGGCGATGAGTCACAATAACGTGGCTGAAGTATTCAGCGCTTTATTCTCAGCACCTGTTAATTTCATTTTGTCTTTATCCATTTTGGAGTAACGTCACCACTATATTAATTTCATTTTGTCTTTATCCATTTTGGAGTAACGTCACCACTATATTATTTTATGTTATTTTTTTAATTTATGGTCTTGTGAGTTTGCACTGTACATAGCCAATGAATTGTCTTATTCATAATTTACTTTCAATTTAATTAAAGTTTCATTGTTCATACTATTTGTTTTGCCTTACTTTGCCACAGGTCACAACAGCTACGCAGTCACCTTTTTTTCTTAAATGTGATAGGCATTGACTTGAGAATGGTCCAGGACGGACCGAAACGTCGTCATCCCTTCAACTTCTAGTGTGTGGTCTGGTCAACATTCTGGTCCCATTCTCGCCTCTCCAGGTATCACGAAGCCCTTCCTCGTCAAGGTCGACGCCAGTAGTACCGGCATCAGAGGCGTCCTACTACAACAACGAGGCGAGGAGGTTCTTCCTGTCAGCTACCATAGCTACAAGTTGAAGCCTTACCAGAAGAACTACAGCACTATCGAAAATGAACTCCTCTCCATCGTCCTGAATCTGCAACATTTCGAACCTTACCTACAAGGGAATCAGTCTATTACCATCTACTCGGACCACAATCCCCTGCGGTTCCTACAACAGGCCCAATTCAGCAATCAACGTCTTCTACGCTGGGCACTGTACTTGCAAAATTTTAATCTGCAGATCTTCTACATCAAAGGTTCGGACAACATCATAGCCGACGCCCTCTCCAGAGTCTACGAGGTAGAGACAGCTACTCCTACCTCTACACCAGCTACTGAAGTAACTTAACCCATAAGAGCAGGCTTCGGGGGAGAGCTGTTACGATAATCTTCTTCAAGAGAGATTTGGCCTGCTCTTTCCTATTGTCATGTTACTTCAGTACATTTACAACATCTAGATACTACAAGCAAGTGTAGTACATATTTAGTCAAATACGTTTTGCCAGACGCAAACGTATCACACACTCGCTCTCCAACTCCCCCCTACCTCATCACCGATCACCAAACTAGCATTTCCAGCCTGCCCGCTTCTGATTGGTGAATCGACGTCTGCACCACTACACTTCTGCACCTCAGCGCCATCTACCTAGCCGATGTCTGGGCCTGTACCAGCCATTGGAGTCAGAAAATCCTGTGCTCTCAAGCTGAAACAACCATCTGATATACACTCTATCTATTAGTGGATGTTCTCAGTCAGCACTTTATTCTCAGCACCTGTTAATTTCATTTTGTCTTTATCCATTTTGGAGTAACGTCACCACTATATTATTTTATGTTATTTTTTGAATTTATGGTCTTGTGAGTTTGCACTGTACATAGCCAAGGAATTGTCTTATTCATAATTTATTTTCAATTTAATTAAAGTTTCATTGTTCATACTATTTGTTTTGCTTGTTTGGCCTTACTTTTCCACAGGACACAACAGCTACGCAGTCACCTTTTTTTCTTAAATGTGATAGGCATTGACTCTAGCCATTGGGAGGACTGCCGAGCACCTACACTTCTTTTTTCCATCACAATATACATACATACATACATATATATATATATATATATATATATATATATATATATATATATATATATATATATATATATATATATATATACATATATATATATATATATATATATATATATATATATATATATATATATATATATATATATATATATATATATATGCGAACAAGCCTGAATGGTCCCCAGGACAATATGCAACTGAAAACTCACACCCCAGAAGTGACTCGAACCCATACTCCCAGGAGCAACGCAACTGGTATGTACAAGACGCCTTAATCCACTTGACCATCACGACCGGACATAATGAGGTGATAGCCGAGGCTATTTGAACCACCCCACCGCCGGCACTCGGATAGTAATCTTGGGCATAGCATTTTACCAAATCGCCTCATTCTTTGGGGCACACGTGAGGAACACAAATGCGAACAAGCCTGAATGGTCCCCAGGACAATATGCAACTGAAATATGCAAAGAATGAGGTGATTTGGTAAAATGCTATGCCCAAGATTACTATCCGAGTGCCGGCGGTGGGGTGGTTCAAATAGCCTCGGCTATCACCTCATTATGTCCGGTCGTGATGGTCAAGTGGATTAAGGCATCTTGTACATACCAGTTGCGTTGCTCCTGGGAGTATGGGTTCGAGTCACTTCTGGGGTGTGAGTTTTCAGTTGTATATTGTCCTGGGGACCATTCAGGCTTGTTCGCATATATATATATATATATATATATATATATATATATATATATATATATATATATATATATATATATATATATATATATATATATATATATATATATTATTAAATATGACCGAAAAAAGTAAGATTAATAATTCTAACACGAATTTTCTCGATCTTTCGTACGTTTCTTTTCACTGTTGGTGGTAATTCAAAAATCAATTCTCCAAAATTCATTTTTATTTCTAGTCTGACGGGAAACTTGAGCGCGTTTCGTAAAACTTATTACATTTTCAAAGACTTTAGCTAACACATACACAACTCAATAGAACTTACACATCTTCGATTTGTTTATATCTACATTTGAGTGAGGTGGTATTAATAGGGTATTAAATTCATCAAAACAAGACAGAACACGAAACAATGGGTATTGAATGGAAGTGATTTGTAGAAAGCCTATTGGTCCATATTTCTTGATGCTTCTATATTGGAGTGGAGTCTTGAGGTGGGTAGAATATAGTTGTGCATTAATTGGCTGTTGATTGCTGGTGTTGACTTCTTGATGTGTAGAGCCTCGCAGACGTCAAGCCGCCTGCTATCGCTGTATCCTACGATGATTTCTGTGTTGTTTACTAGGATTTCTCTGGCGATGGTTTGGTTGTAGGAAGAGATTATATGTTCCTTAATGGAGCCCTGTTGCTTATGCATCGTTAAACGCCTAGAAAGAGATGTTGTTGTCTTGCCTATATACTGGGTTTTTTGGAGCTTACAGTTCCCAAGAGGGCATTTGATGGCATAGACGACGTTGGTCTCTTTTAAAGCGTTCTGCTTTGTGTCTGGAGAGTTTCTCATGAGTAGGCTGGCCGTTTTTCTGGTTTTATAGTAAATCGTCAGTTGTATCCTCTGATTTTTGTCTGTAGGGATAACGTTTCTATTAACAATATCTTTCAGGACCCTTTCCTTCGTTTTATGAGCTGTGGAAAAGAAGTTCCTGTAAAATAGTCTAATAGGGGGTATAGGTGTTGTGTTAGTTGTCTCTTCAGAGGTTGCATAGCGTTTCACTTTCCTTCTTATGATGTCTTCGACGAAACCATTGGAGAACCCGTTGTTGACTAGGACCTGCCTTACCCTACAGAGTTCTTCGTCGACTTGCTTCCATTCTGAGCTGTGGCTGAGAGCACGGTCGACATAAGCGTTAACAACACTCCTCTTGTACCTGTCTGGGCAGTCGCTGTTGGCATTTAGGCATATTCCTATGTTCGTTTCCTTAGTGTAGACTGCAGTGTGGAAACCTCCGCTCTATTCCATGACTGTTACATCTAGAAAGGGCAGCTTCCCATCCTTTTCCATCTCGTAAGTGAAATGCAGCACGGAACTCTGCTCAAATGCCTCCTTCAGCTCCTACAGATGTCTGACATCAGGTACCTGTGTAAAAATGTCGTCAACATACCTGCAGTATATGGCCGGTTTCAAGTTCATTTCGACTAAGACTTTTTGCTCGATGGTACCCATGTAGAAGTTTGCAAACAGGACACCTAGGGGAGAACCCATGGCGACCCCATCTACTTGCTTATACATGTGCCCATCCGGGCTCAAGAAGGGTGCCTCTTTAGTACAAGCTTGGAGTAGTTTCCTTAGAATGTTTTCTGGTAGGTCAAGAGGAGTGCAGGCCGGATCACGATACACTCTGTCGGCTATCATCCCGATTGTCTCGTCCACAGGTACGTTGATACCAACGTCATATTTAATAATATATGTCTACAGGAAAGACTGCTACCAAAATATACTAATATATATATATATATATATATATATATATATATATATATATATATATATATATATATATATATATATATATATATATGCAATTGACGATCACAAAACACTGATCATTTTATGCGGAAAATCCACAGAGAAATATGAAATGAGGTGAACGTTTCGGCTTGTTAAAGCCTTTGTCAACACCAGACTGACTAAGGAGAAGGGAGAAGGGGTATGGGATATATAGGCCGACACCTGACCAACCCATCCCTAGGGTTGGTCAGGTGTAATTAACCAAAAACAGGTATAACTTAGCTTAGAATGGTCAAAGAGGATTAAGCGGTCAGAGAATAAGAATGAAAGAATAAAGAAAAGCCTCATGAACACACAATATATGAATATACAATTATAATGAGACATTGTAAGCCTCTCTATCAGAGTTGTTTCTTAAACTGTTGTGCAATATTATAACTTACAAATGGATCAAGTTTGTACAAACTTTAACAAAACTCTTAAAACTGTGTGTAAAGGCGATAAAGAGTTGATATCTAGGCTAACAAGTCGATCCCCCTCTCTTCCTTACATGTATGGTCTTATAAAAACTCATAAGCCATATAATCCGGCAAGGCCGATTATTAGTTCAATTGGTTCGGCGGCTTATAAACTCTCTAAGTGGTTAGTCAAAGTTTTGTCCCCCTATAGTTGGTACTATTTCCAACTCACACTTGACAAACAATGTGGACTTAGTTAATAAGCTATCCACACTGAATTTAAAATTTGATTTTAAACTTATAAGTTTCGATGTGACCTCTTTTTTCACTAAAGTTCCTGTTGATGATATGTTAGAATTTCTACGTGAGGAACTGCCTAAATATAATTTGAGTTTGCAGACCAATAAAGTTAACCTCATTTCATATTTCTCTGTGGATTTTCCGCATATATATATATATATATATATATATATATATATATATATATATATATATATATATATATATATATATATACATATATATATATATATATATATATATATATATATATATATATATATATATATATATATATATATATATATATATATATATATATATATATATATGTGTGTGTGTGTGTGTGTATATCACGAAAATAAACACGTGATTAAGAATGTGACAATGTCAGACCACGGAGGAAAAATGAAACAGGAATTTCCTTAAGTACTTTCGTATATTAATACATCTTCAGAAGGAGTGAAGATGAAGACTCCTTCTGAAGATGTATTAATATACGAAAGTACTTAAGGAAATTCCTGTTTCATTTTTCCTCCGTGGTCTGACATTGTCATATATATATATATATATATAATTATATATATATATATAATTATATATATATATATATATATATATATCTATATATATATATATATATATAAATAAATATATATAATTATATATATATTATTATATATATATATATATATATATACATATATATATATATATATATATATATATATATATATATATATATATATATATATATATATATATATATATATATATATATATATATATATATACAGGCGATGCCTGTATATACCCTATCTTCGATGGTTCCCATAGTAGGCTTAGGATATGCCTACGGCAATGTTAAGACGCATAAACCAGGTAACCCACTACGCCCTATAATCAGCCAAATACCAACCCCAACTTATCACCTGGCAAAGAAACTCAATGAACTCCTAACTCCATACACTCCAAGTAAGTTTAGTCTACAATCATCAGCAGATTTCCTAGAATTGATCAAATCTACCCAGCCCGATGGAATCATCGCTTCCCTGGACGTTGAATCCCTTTTTACCAACGTCCCAGTCGACACAACCATAGGAATGATACTGGACAGAGTATACAGAGACGAGAGCACCCCCAAATTAGACATACCTGAGCCACACTTGAAAAGTCTTCTCGAAGCATGTACAAAGGAAGCCCCTTTCATCAGTCCACAAGGAGACATGTATTTACAAATAGACGGAGTAGCAATGGGCTCCCCCTTAGGAGTTTTATTTGCTAATTTTTATATGGGAACCATCGAAGATAGGGTCTTCAGTAGCAGACAAAAACCAACTGTATACTGCCGTTATGTAGATGACATATTCGTAATAGTAAAAGACTCAGATGAACTAATTGACCTAAAAAGACACCTAGAGAGAGAGTCAGTACTCCGATTTACACATGAAAATAGTGAAAATAACAGTCTGCCATTCTTGGATGTACTAATAACAAAAACAGGAACCTCTTTAAGCACCAACGTATATACCAAGCCCACCAACATAGGATTATGCCTGAACGGTAGAAGTGAGTGCCCCCAAAGATACAAAGCCAGTGTTCTCAATGCTTATATTCGTCGAGCGCTTACCCACTGCTCTGAATGGAGCAACGTGAGTAGAGAGTTTGAAAGAGTAACTCAGGTATTGGTGAAAAACGGATATAGCAACGCGGAAATAAACGCTGCTATTAGAAGACACTTGGACCGTTGGTATAATTCAGAACCTAGAACAGAAACCACAACACCCCCAATAAAATTATATTACAAATCAACCATGCACAGTGAACATATAAAAGAGGAAAGAATAATGAAAGAAATAATCCGTAAAGGAGTAAAAAGCACTACTCCTAACCAAAACATAAACCTGATAATATTCTACAAAACCAAGAAGACTTCCGAACTCCTTATCAAAAACAGCCCGAAGCCGACGGAGAACCCTCTACAGCAGTCAAGCGTTGTATACATGTACACTTGCCCCCACGAAGGATGTAACCTTCAATGTAAGTACATAGGTATGACGTCGACCAAGCTGACGAGGCGTTTGACATGCCATCTTCAATCTGGTGCCCCTAGGAATCACATGAGACAAGCCCATGACATTACTCTAACAAGAGAAATGTTGAACAAGAATACTTGCAAAATAGACAAAACCCAAGATTCAAGAAGATTACAAATTCTTGAGGCAATTCACATAAGAATAGAGCGACCTACCATGAACACCCAAATCACGGAACTATTTACTCTACCCACCATGAGAGTAAGGACAAGACAAGAACATATCGATGCCAACACAGAAGACAATGTCCAACATAACAGGCCAATTACACTGGATTAATCTTTGTGTTTAGATAGGAGATGCCTCGTATGGGCCAATAAGCCTTCTGCAGCCCCTATGTTTATCCCTTATGTATCCCCCCATGTTTTCACCTTCATTGTATTATCACCTGACCTAATACGGGTATAAAATCAACTAGTATTGTAAGATCTGTTCACTTGAGAATGAACCATGGAGGTTCGAAACGTCGTGCAAATTATACAAATAAGTGTAATACACTCTATAGTAAATCACTTCTTTTCTTCACCTTAAAAGTACGAAAATGAGTTTTGGAGAACTCCTATTTCAATTAAGCCCTGATGCTAAGAAAATAGTTAGAGGGATAGAAGCCCTAAACCAGAAAATAATAAATACAGAATATGCGGTCATATTCAATGAAACATATATATGTATATATATATATATATATATATATATATATATATATATATATATATATATATATATATATATATGTATATATATATATATATATATATATATATATATATATATATATATATATATATATATATATATATATATATATATATATATATATATGTATATATATATATATATATATATATATATATATATATATATGTCGTACCTAGTAGCCAGAACGCACTTCTCTGCCTACTATGCAAGGCCCGATTTGCCTAATAAGCCAAGTTTTCATGAATTAATTGGTTTTCGACTACCTAACCTACCTAACCTAACCTAACTTTTTCGGTTACCTAACCTAACCTAACCTATAAAGATAGGTTAGGTTAGGTTAGGTAAGGTTGGTTAGGTTCGGTCATATATCTACGTTAATTTTAACTCCAATAAAAAGAAATTGACCTCATACATAATGAAATGGGCAGCGTTATCCTTTCATAAGAAAAAAATTAGAGAAAATATATTAATTCAGGAAAACTTGGCTTATTAGGCAAATCGGACCTTGCATAGTAGGCCGAGAAGTGCGTTCTAGCTACTAGGTACGATATATATATATATAAATATATATATATATATATATATATATATATATATATATATATATATATATATATATATATATATATATATATATATTATATATATATATATATTAAATATATATATATATATATATATATATATATATATATATATATATGTCGTACCTAGTAGCCAGAACTCACTTTTTGGCCTACTATTCAAGGCCCGATTTGCCTAATAAGCCAAGTTTTCCTGAATTAATATATTTTTTCTATTTTTTTTCTTATGAGATGATAATGCTACCCATTTCATTATGTATGAGGTCAATTTTTTTTTATTGGAGTTAAAATTAACGTAGATATATGACCGAACCTAACCAACCCTACCTAACCTAACCTAACCTATCTTTATAGGTTAGGTTTGGTTAGGTAGCCGAAAAAGTTAGGTTAGGTTAGGTTAGGTAGGTTAGGTAGTCGAAAAACAATTAATTCATGAAAACCTGGCTTATTAGGCAAATCGGGCCTTGCATAGTAGGCCGAGAAGTGCATTCTGGCTACTAGGTACGACATATATATATATGTATATATATATATATATATATATATATATATATATATATATATATATATATATATATATATATATATATATATTATATATATATATATATTAAATATATATATATAATATATAGAATGATCACCCCAAAGAATGAGGTGATTTGGTAAAATGCTATGCCCAAGATTACTATCCGAGTGCCGGCGGTGGGGTGGTTCAAATAGCCTCGGCTATCACCTCATTTTGTCCGGTCGTGATGGTCAAGTGGATTAAGGCGTCTTGTACATACCAGTTGCGTTGCTTCTGGGAGTATGGGTTCGAGTCACTTCTGGGGTGTGAGTTTTCAGTTGCATATTCTCCTGGGGACCATTCAGGCTTGTTCGCATATATTAAATATATATATATATATATATATATATATATATATATATATATATATATGTCGTACCTAGTAGCCAGAACGCACTTCTCAGCCTACTATGCAAGGCCCGATTTGCCTAATAAGCCAAGTTTTCAGGAATTAATTGTTTTTCGACTACCTAACCTACCTAACCTAACCTAACCTAACTTTTTCGGCTACCTAACCAAACCTAACCTATAAAGATAGGTTAGGTTAGGTTAGGTAGGGTTGGTTAGGTTCGGTCATATATCTACGTTAATTTTAACTCCAATAAAAAAAAATTGACCTCATACATAATGGAATGGGTAGCTTTATCATTTCATAAGAAAAAAATTAGAAAAAATATATTAATTCAGGAAAACTTGGCTTATTAGGCAAATCGGGCCATGCATAGTAGGCCAAAAAATGAGTTCTGGCTACTAGGTACGACATATATATATATATATATATATATATATATATATATATATATGTCGTACCTAGTAGCCAGAACGCACTTCTCAGCCTATTATGCATTGCCCGATTTGCCTAATAAGCCAAGTTTTCCTGAATTAATTGTTTTTCGACTACCTAACCTACCTAACCTAACCTAACCTAACTTTTTTCTGCTACCTAACCTAACCTAACCTATAAAGATAGGTTAGGTTAGGTTAGGTAGGGTTGGTTAGGTTCGGTCATATATCTACGTTAATTTTAACTCAAATAAAAAAAAATTGACCTCATACATAATAAAATGGGTAGCTTTATCATTTCATAAGAAAAAAATTAGAGAAAATATATTAATTCAGGAAAACTTGGCTTATTAGGCAAATCGGGCCTTGCATAGTAGGCCGAATACGACGTTCTGGCTACTAGGTACGACATATATATATATATATATATATATATATATATATATATATATATATATATATATATATATATATATATATATATATATATATATATATATGTATATATATATATATATATATATATATATATATATATATATATATATATATATATATATATATATATGTATATATATATGTCGTACCTAGTAGCCAGAACGCACTTCTCTGCCTACTATTCAAGGCCCGATTTGCCTAATAAGCCAAGTTTTCATGAATTAATTGTTTTTCGACTACCTAACCTAACCTAACCTAACTTTTTTCGGCCACCTAACCTAACCTATAAAGATAGGTTAGGTTAGGTTAGGTAGGGTTGGTTAGGTTCGGTCATATATCTACGTTAATTTTAACTCCAATAAAAAAAAATTGACCTCATACATAATGAAATGGGTAGCTTTATCATTTCATCAGAAAAAAATTAGAGAAAATATATTAATTCAGGAAAACTTGGCTTATTACTCAAATCGGGCCTTGAATAGTAGGCTGAGAAGTGCGTTCTGGTTACTAGGTACGACATATATATATATATATATATATGTCGTACCTAATAGCCAGAACGCACTTCTCAGCCTACTTTTCAAGGCCCGATTTGCCTAATAAGCCAAGTTTTCATGAATTAATGTTTTTTCGTCTACCTAACCTACCTAACCTAACCTAACCTAGCTTTTTTTGGCTACCTAACCTAACCTTACCTATAAATATAGGTTAGGTTAGGTTAGGTAGGGTTGGTTAGGTTCGGTCATATATCTACGTTAATTTTAACTCCAATAAAAAAAAATTGACCTCATACATAGAGAAAAGGGTGCTTTATCATTTCATAAGAAAAAAATTATAGTAAATATATTAATTCAGGAAAACTTGGCTTATTAGGCAAATCGGGCCTTGAATAGTAGGCTGAGAAGTGAGTTCTGGCTACTAGGTACGACATATATATATATATATATATATATATATATATATATATATATATATATATATATGTCGTACCTAGTAGCCAGAACGCACTTCTCAGCCTACTTTGCAAGGCCCGATTTGCCTAATAAGCCAAGTTTTCCTGAATTAATATATTTTCTCTAAATTTTTTCTTATGAAATGATAAAGCTCCCCATTTCATTATGTATGAGGTCAATTTCTTTTTATTGGAATTAAAATTAACATAGATATATGACCGAACCTAACCAACCCTACCTAACCTAACCTAATCTATCTCTATAGGTTAGGTTAGGTTAGGTAGCCAAAAAAGTTAGGTTAGGTTACGTTACGTAGGTTAGGTAGTCGAAAACACATTAATTCATGAAAACTTGGCTTATTGGGCAAATCGGGCCTTGCATAGTAGGCTGAGAAGTGCGTTCTGGCTACTAGGTACGACATATATATATATATATATATATATATATATATATATATATATATATATATATATATATATATATATATATATATATATATATATATATATATATATATATATATATATATATATATATATATATATATATATATATATATATATATATATATATATATATATATATATATATATATATATATATATATATATATATATATATATATATATATATATATATATATATATATATATATATATATATATATATATATATATATATATATATATATATATATATATATATATATATATATATATATATATATATATATATATATATATATATATATATATATATATATATATATATATATATATATATATATATATATATATATATATATATATATATATATATATATATATATATATATATATATATATATATATATATATATATATATATATATATATATATATATATATATATATATATATATATATTTGGAAGGGTTCCCAGCGGTCGGGCAGGACTCCACAAGCCTTGAGGTGCCAACAACTACTCCTAAAAGAGGTTTTTGCCGAGTATGCAACAAAAACACCGCCCTAAACTTCTACGGTGGTGTCATCTGCTTTCACTCCTTCAACGAGGTAAAATGAAGTTGTCCCACCTGCTTCCAAAGGGAAGCAATGGCCAGCTGTCCTTGACAGTTAGGGAAGAGACTCCCATTAATTAACCTAATCTCATCTGAAAACCTCACCCAAGCGATCATAGCGATATCTGCTAGAACATTACCACACATCCCAAAAGCAGCCCGCCCAAATGCAGCAGCCAAACTCTGTAATCTTCTGAAAAGGGTCAATTATGCCCAGGAAAACATTAAACCGTGGCATAATGTCCTTCTGTTTGGCAATGTATGCCTCACCGTCCCTCCAAGGAGGGACTAATCACTTGCTTCCTCGGTCCTGAGGGCGATAAATGAATACCCAAGGGGGGGGGGGGGGGTAACCTAGTTCGCCTGCCTCTCAGAGCAAAACACACTCACCGCAGAAATGGCAACAACAACATACCGGAAACGTACAAAATCAGAGCACAAATCACTAAGAAAATTGAAGAGGGAAATACCGCAAGTGCTATTAGAGTCCTCATCAGTGATGAGAAAATTGCTCCTCGAAACTCAGCCACAGCACGGGCCCTGCAAAGCAAGCAAGCACCCACCCAGAGCCCCTCAAGGCGACAACATCGTTCCGCCATCAGCTGACACCATTTCAGACCCATTAACTGTTGGTGAATCTGAGGTCTACAAAGCAGCCTTTTCCTTTCCACCTGGGTTAGCAGGCGGCTTTACAGGGTTAAAACCTCAACACATCAAGCAAATGTTAAATCCTGCGGTTGGTGATGCTGTTCAAGAACTTCTTATGTAAGTCACAAGGTTCGTCAACATGTAACACGGGTTTGGTTCCTCTCTCTTTACTTCCTTCTTTCTACTCCCTCTACCCGTATTCTTACTTTTATTTCTAAACCAAGGGACTCCAAAACTTTTAACAAAGCCAACTCCACGCCACGTGGTCCTAAGACGATTGACCGACTTAGGATTCTACACCCAGTATGACGTGACCTAAGCTCTGAACAAAACCCTAGAGTCACCTCTGCTGCCACCACCAGACCAGTAATACAAGAGCAATGATCGAGGTCTGGATCGATCACGCTAATTAATCAACCTAGGGGCTTGATCCCCACTATAAACGATGACCTTGAGTGTGGAATAAATTACACGGTACTGATAATTCCGATTCGATGTTAGAATCGGCGCCCAATGCAACTCTGCCTCGTGTGGACCACGTGACCAGGACAAGTTTACACATAACCAAATGGAAACAATAAAATGCAAATTAATAACAAATTTAATTTATTAAAAGAAAACTAAAACAAAATCTAAATGTGTTCACTCCCTATCACTTTAACACTCCCTACTTGACCTGAATGGCAAATGAGAAGACTATTTCTATACATAACCATAGCAACTATACCTTGGGCGACCAGCTAGATGTCTTGGGGAGAGGTAAGATGTTTGACCTCTCCCAGCTGCTCCCGTATTCACACTGACTTGTCCTCGTCTGGCCTAGCCCAGACTAGAACCTTGTATTGTTCCGCATCGCTTACCCAGTTACTTTAGCACGGTTAAGTTATAACAATTATCCTCTGTTTATACTGAATTGATCCAGACTGGTTGAATTATTTTACTGAATTAAATTACAAACATCTAACGGCAGAGCTGTTCCCGATCACAAAAATGGTTATTAAAACTTTGAGAAATATTAGACATGTCAACCCTGCTGACCTATGACCGCCGGTCACTCCGCCTCAAAAGTTAGATCTGATTCGTGACGTCACTGATGGTGACTTAAACTCAATAATTAGAATACTCTTGATATTGTACCCAGTACTATTATACAATACAATTTTAATGCAAAATGAATAAAGGCTAATTTTCTCTAAATTCCTGAATACTATAGGATGATTCATTATACGCAGATATGAACAAAGCGTCGGTTATTTCCACCGCGAATTCCCCTGGGGGTCAGGTCACCATGCGGCTCAGCTTCCCATTCTCTTTTGTCGATAAACCACTCTGGATAATTCTTACAACAGCCTAGTTTGTTACAACCCCCCCGCACAAGCACTTAGTAAACCTTGTTAATTTGTTAAAATTCACGAGGTTTAGTATCCAAACCCACAATTCAACTCATGCCACAAACAAAAGCTAACCTAACTAATAAAATTTGACAAATAATAGTCCAACATCATAATGAACATGTCCATATTTCATAAATTTCTCAGCTGTCAACTGACAGCAATCCTTCAATATCAGGAAACATACATCCTACCCTTACTGACATAGCTAAATAACATGTCCCTACTCTACCATCAAAAACTAGCTATTAAACTCTCTTGGCTCTTCACTAGCCAAGTCCATGTGTCCTCTAGAGCCGGCCACACCGTGCTCAAACATAACCATTAAAGTTATAAGTTCAGACTGAACTTTCAGTCATCCGGGAGCGTACTACGGAACTATCAAGTTCACATCCGTGTACTAACCACTCCCCATCAATGTCAGCCTTGACATGTTAAGGAACACACCTAACGTTTATTTCATGTATCTAAAAATATAAAAAAAAATTCCTATACTATATCACAGGTTTCAGCTGACTGTACAGCCAAGTGTTCTCACTCACTAGAAGTGTCAATGTTTATATTGGTCCGCCTCTCCTGTGTTCAAACATTCTGAAAAAAATAGCACAACATAATTTTCCATAACCGTTTGTTCTGGGCTGAGACAATTACACAGGGGCTTCGATTTTGATTACTGACCAATTTATAGTTAAATTTTCATATACCAGAATTATTTTAAATCTGTTTTTCAACATTTATAAAGAATTGATTCTAACTCTGTTTTTCAACATTTAAACAAAAGTGTCCAGATGTTCTTTACACAGATGTTCAGAGCCAACTTTGTTGTTTGGTATCAATTGTTCATATTGAGTAAACGAAAAAAAAAATCGATGCTGCTGGATGCTGAATGTAGTCGCTGACGATGACGGTGTCGATCTTGCTTCTTCTCATGTGTAGACATCAATACCTGGTCCTCTTGTACTCCCATCCGGTACTCTTGAATGACGACAGAGTGTAGTAGAGCGGAGTGCCAAGTGACAGCTGTAGAATACTGTTACTTCGGCCATTAATCTTGCTCTCGACAGTCCACACGCCTTCATATCAATCACAGTTCACACGGCAGTCTTGATGTTAAACTTGACGGCGCAGATGACCACAGCAGAGCAGAACTGGATGTACCAACGGTGTCTCTTAACAGGAGTGGTGTCAGAAGGTCGTAGAGGCGGGTTGCTTGTTTGCAGAACAGGTGAATCTCGTCTTCCATCATTGCTCACGTTATCTCAGGCGTTTCTTAATGTCACCAGGTTACTAGGCCGTAAACACCAACTGTGTATACCCTCGTACCGCCGACTTTAGGCCAAAGGAGACAATTTTGCGACCTTCAAAAATCATAAGGATAATAATAATAAGGATATCAGGAAAATAAGGGAGCAAGAAGTAAGCCTGAGTCTCGTCCTGAACCCTTCCAAGTGTGAAGTAGTCTCCTCCAACCCAGACATCGTAGCTAGAATAAGGTCTGCCTTGCCTGGAGCCCATGTCATTAGGGCCGAGAACAGCACCCTCCTTGGAGCCCCCCCTCGGGTCTAACGCCATTGAGGAGATCCTTGATAAGAAAATCGCAGACCTTAGGAGGTTGGAAGACAGAATAGGTGACATCGATGCCCACGATGCTTTTTATCTCCTCACCAAATGCCTATCCCTTCCGAGGCTATCCTACTTTCTGAGGTGCGCCCCATCTTACGACAACCGAAAGCTTGAAGAGTATAACCTCTTACTGAAGACCATGCTGGAAAACGTTGTTAACCTCTCCCTCAACGAATGCCAGTGGAAACAAGCCACTCTTCCTGTTAGGCTCGGTGGATTGGGTGTCCGCACCGCCACCCAAATTGCTGTCCCTGCCTTCCTGTCTTCCTTCTCAGCATTAGATGACCTGGTTAAGGAAATTCTATCTGACACCCTGAGTGATGTAGCGGGGTTACAGGATCCCCACTACACGGAATGTGACACGAAATGGGGTGCCATGGCAGACCCATCACTCAGACTAGCCATGCCGAAAGCCAAGAAACAATCCAGTTGGGACAGCCCCACTGTAGACAAAGAGCCACAGCTTTGCTGGAGGCAGCAACAACCCCCAGTGATCGTGCACGCCTCACAGCTGTGCAGGCTCCCCATGCAGGAGACTTCCTTTCGTAAGTCCCTATGTCTGCGACAGGCACACGTCTTGATTCACAGGAGCTCCGTATTGCAATCGCTCTCCACCTTGCTGCCCCTATCCACACTGTTCATAGGTGTATTGCGGCGAGGCAGATGCTGACGAATATGGATTGCATGGCCTGCACTGTGGAAAATCTGGTGGTTGGCACACTAGACACGACGAAGTCAATGACATCATTAAAAGAAGCCTTGCCTCTGCTCAGTGTCCAGCGGAGAGAGAGCCCCGCAACCTACTGAACCGTGACTCGTTAGCTTTGCCGGCCGACCAGACACAATCACACTACGTCCATGGAAGGGTGGCAGACAGTTGGCATGTGACTATACTTCCGTATCCACCCTGGCAACCACATACATCAACCTCTCTGCCGGCAAAGCAGGAGCCACGGCGACACACAGAGAAAGACACAAGTCAGTTAAGAACAAACAATTAGATCATCGGTACAACTTCGTTCCAATAGGGGCTGAGACCCTAGGCCCAGGGGGAGAGAGTGCAAGAAGGTTTCTTAAGGATCTTGGTTCCAAGCTCATTGACACCACAAGAGACCCTAGAGCAGCAAGTTTTTTTCTTTCAGCGCCTCAGTGTCGCGATTCAGAGGGGGAATACCCGCTGCATCCTCGGTTCCTGCCCAGTGTTAGAGGAGTTCGAGGAAATCTACAGCCTCTAGGAAGTGAACTTTTTCCTGTCTCCTCTTAATGTTCATTTTCTGTATAAAATCAGATATGTAGCTGTATAACCTTGCATAATAAAGTGTACACCATAAAAAAGGGGGGTGGTAGGAGAAGCGAACACTCTTACGTATTCAGAGTTAAATGGCAAGTTTTCCCTGAATGCTCTGTGTTCCCTTCTCTGAGGCTGTGGGTCCCTATAATTTCCCCAGAGGTCGTACCCCCCCCCCCCCCCCCCCTATATATATTGTGACGGTAAAGCGTTGGTGTTCGGCTGTTTCAAAAGCTAAGTACAGGGCCTCGTCACATTAGAGAAAAAAAAAGAGAAAAGCTGGAGCTTTCGTCTGTGGTAAGGTAATGGGAAGACACACAAAACACAAGTAAATTAACAATGAAATTTTAATTACTTTAGAAAACAAGACATGAATAAAGTTAAGCACATAAAATATAAAAGACAAGTCAACAAACAAAATAATATGAATAATCACTGGCAAATGAAAAGTTACGTTAAGACAAGTGAGTTACAGTGATAGCAAAATAAATATGAATGGAGCTGGAATATTGGCTTCGAGCTGCCACCTCCCTTAGTACACGAAAGCCAAGGCTTAGTCTGCCAGCGAGAGATGTCAACTGCAAGGAGCACTGAGATATTCTGACAATACTGAAGCACTGCAGCCCAGACATCAACTTGTGGCGGAGGGCGGAGGGCAGGTGCGACGGGACACCAGCCAATCAGCGACAGGCAGGCAAAGGACAAGTAGTTAGCTGGTTACGGCGGTGGTAGCTAGCAGGTGTGCCGGAGTGCTGGATACGTTTTGCTCTCTGGGCAAAACGTTTTGGAGATATTTGGTGGACGTATCTTCTATATTATCTTTTGTTTTTACGTACTTTGTAGGGAAGAGCAGGCTCAATCTCTCTTGAAAGAGATTATCGTCACAACTCTCCCCCGAAGCCTGCGGTTCTGGAAGAAGTACGTCGTCTAGTGGTGGAGTAATAGGTGGAGTTGCTTCTACTTCAAAAACTCTGGAGAGGGCGTCGGCTATGATGTTGTCAGAACCCTTGATATAGCGGATCTCCAGGTTGAAATCTTGTAGATATAAAGCCCATCGTAGAAGACGCTGGTTAGTGAATTGGGTTTGATGTAAGAAGCGGAGAGGGTTGTGGTCTGAGAAGATGGCGGTAGACCTGGCACCTTGTAGGTATGGAGCAAAGTGCTGGAGATTCAGGACGATGGATAGTAGCTCCTTTTCAATAGTGCTGTAGTTCCTCTGGTGGGGTTTCAATTTGTAGCTGTAGTAGCTGACAGGTAGAACCTCCTCGCCTCGTTGCTGCATCAGGACACCACCAACGCCGGTACCACTGGCGTCGACATGAAGGACGAAAGGCTTGGTGATATCTGGCGAGGCGAGAATGGGATTAGAACAGAGGAGGAATTTGAGTTGTTCGAAAGCAACGGTTTGCTGCATGCTCCAATTATACCGTTGCTTGGGTCTGGTTAAAATGATTAAAGGCGTGGCGACTGTACTGAAATTTCTCACAAACCTACGGTAGTAGGAGGCAAGACCAAGGAAGCGCAGGAGCTGCTTCCTGGTGGTAGGCTGTGGATAATGCTGGATGGCTTGAGTGTGTGAGTCTAACGGAGCTAGACTGCCACTCCCAATTACATGACCCAGATAATGCACTTTATCTTTGGCAAAGGTGGACTTGCCCAGGTTGATGGTGAGGCCGGCTGTCAGGAGCTTGGTGAACAGTCGTCGCAGCTGGAGCAGATGTTCACTCCAGGTGTTGGATGCTACGACGATATCATCCAAATAGGCGTACGTGTTATCCAAGCCCTGGATGACTCGGTTGACAGCTCTCTGAAAGGTGGCCGGGGCATTACATAGTCCGAAAGGAAGGCGTTCATATCTGAAAAGTCCAAAAGGAGTGATAAAAGCAGATATTTCCTTGGCTCGCTCCGTTAAGCACACTTGGTAATACCCCTTAAGCAAGTCCACTTGGGACAAGTACTGGGCATTACCAATGGCGTCAAGAATGTCATCTATCCTTGGCAAGGGGTATGCATCCTTGACAGTAACATTATTTTACTTACGGTAGTCAGTGCAAAGTCTCACCTTACCTTGGGGTTTTGGCACCAAGATACAGGGTGAGGCCCAGGGGGACTCACAAGGTGTAGCCAGTCCATGATCCAAGAGGTACTGCACCTCAGCACGCATGACTTCCTTCTTGCTACGGCTGATTCGGTAGAAGGGTTGACGAATCGGCCGGGTGTCAGGGAGCAGTTGGATGTCGTGCTGGGTAACATTACACTCTTGGGGGTCATCTCGGAACAACTCCTGATGTTCTTTGAAGATCTTGACGAGAGGTGCACTATGATTGTCCTGAAAATAGTTTGGAAGATCAGTAAGGATTTCCGAATTAGAAAGCGCTGACTCCTTGTCAGTGCTTTCGGGAGGAGAAGCAGGGAAGGTCTCACTGTGGATGTATGGTTCTGTAAAGGCAGAGTAATTAAGCATGACAGTGGGAGGAGTACCGTTATATAGCTTCAGGAGGTTGACGTGGCACAACTGGGTCTTCCGCCGCCTATCTGGAGTCTCTAGAACGTAGTTATGGTTGTTTCTGCACTCCTTGATGCGGTAGGGTCCTGAAAACCTGTTTTGTAAAGGAGAACCTGGGATAGGCAAATAAGCAAACACGAAGTCTCCCGGCTTAAATTTTCTTACTTTGCTAGTCTGGTCGTAATGAGTCTTCATCCTCTCCTGTGCTTTCAATAGATTATCTTGGGCAAAACTGTGGACTCTCTCTAGAATGTGTTGTAGGTTTTGAAGAAACTGGGGCACATTCTGATGCTCACTGAAGGTGGCATCACGTAGAGAGTCTTTGAAAGCCTTGAGGGGAGTACGGCCCTTACGTCCGTAGAGCATCTCATAAGGAGATACTCCTAGGGACTCATTGGGAAGACTTCTATATATGCACATTATCAGGTCAATTTGCTTATCCCAATCCTTAAAGGTTTCATTACAAAACTTCTTCAGGAGTGCTTTAATAGTCTGATGACTACGCTCAAGAGAACCCTGTGAAGCAGGATGATAGGGGCTGGACAATACCTGTTTGATGTTGAACTCCTCCAGTGTCCTCTTGAAGAGATCACTGGTGAAGTTGGTGCCACAGTCGCTCTGAACCTCCCTTGGAAATCCATACTGGGTGAAGATCTTCAATAAGTGTTTCACAACTGTAGCAGCCGTAATGTTCTTTACTGGAACTGCTATGGGAAATCTGGTGGTAGGACACAGGATGGTTAAGATATAGGCGTTACCTGAACTGGTCTGAGGTAAAGGACCAACACAGTCTATAATAAGTCTGTGGAAAGGTTCCGCAGACACCTGTATGGGAATCAGTGGCGCTCTGGGAATAGAGATGTTCGGTTTACCGAAGATCTGACATGTATGACACTGTTTGACGTACTGTTTGGCGCTATTTACCATACCTGGCCAGTAGTAGTCTTGACGGATTCCATGGTAGGTCTTGTTGAATCCGTAGTGGGAGAGTGCTCCGTGGGCCAGGTGTAGAATAGTGGGCCGCAGGCTGGCAGGAATCACAAGTTGTTCGACGTTGGCCCAATCGTCCTCCTCCTTCAGTTTACTGGGTCTATATCTGCGGTAGAGCAACTCGTTCTCTAGGAAGAACCCAGGAATACTGTCGGGTTGAGTCTCAGCCTGGAAAAATAATGGTGTCAAGGTAAGATCTTCCCTCTGTAACTTACGGAACTCCAACTTGGTCAGATTCGGGGGTAGTTTCTGAGGGTCTTGAGGGACAGCGGTAGCAGTAGAGTCAGCTGGTTGCGTTCGTGCGGCTTGTGCACGGGTGGTCACTAAAACCGGAGGAGAAACTTCATCACTCTCTTGAACCTTTGCTGGAACATACTCAAAAATAGGATTATCCGTCACAGAGGTACACACCTGGGGTTTGTCCATGACGATCAGGTTGGTCGGTTGCAGGTCTTCTGCCAAGTCGTTGCCCAGGAGAAGTTGCACTCCAGGCATGGGAAAAGGCTTTTCCCTGACGGCGACTTGGACTTCTCCGTTCACGAAGGGACAATCCAGGTGGACTCTGGCGAGAGGATAAGGAGTGGTAGCAGTGAGGTCAGTGATGAAGACAGTTTCTCCGGTGTAGGCGATGTTGGGCACAGCCGACTTCAAAATAATCGATTGTAGCGCCGCTGTGTCCCTCAAGATCTTCAATTTGAAACGTCCCTCCGGATTTGAACCGTTGGCAGAGACAGTTCCAGTATACAGATGTTTACTGAAAAGAGAAAGATCATTAACATGAACACCAACATTCATCACAGGCTTACCTGACTTAGGAGGAGTTGGTTTGGGTTTTGGTGATTCGGTGGTTCCTTTGTATTGAGACTTACCACATTTATCTATGGTATGTCCATAGAGTCTACAATACTTACAGTACAATTGCGAGCCAGCTTGATCGGTACTCACTTTCTCGTAACTGTACCACGAATTCTTACTGGAAGATGGTTCTGGTGTCAGCCGGTGGATGAGGCTGTCAGTGTCAGTCGACTTAGCACACTTTAGGTAGTCGGTTTCTTCTTTATCTGCTAAATATAGACGGACAGGAGGAGGCACACCCCTCAAGAATTCTTCAACTAGCATAAGGATGACGAGTTCTGCAAAGGTAGAGACATGTGCTGCTTCCAGCCATTTCACAAAATATCTCCTTTTGGTATTAGCAAACTCGGGAAAGGTAGTGGTACTTGCCTTCAGGTGGTCACGGAATTTCCTTCGATAACTTTCGGTGGAGAGAAGGTAGGCGTCCAACACTGCTTGTTTCAGAGTCTGGTAGTCATTCTCAGACGCCAAAGTACTGAGTGTAACTGCAGCTCTACCTGTAAGATGTACTCTGAGAAGGGTGGCCCATTGGTCGGCAGGCCAACTAAGTTGATTAGCAAGAGTTTCAAAGGTGGTGAAAAACACGTCAACTTCTGTTTCTACGAATGATGGCATTAACTTACTTGCATGTGATATATTAAAACTGACGGGAAGATTGGCGGTAGCTTGCTGGCGTTGAGTGAGGTGTGAAGTTTCCAACGCGAATTCTTGTTGACGACACTCCATAGCCAGAGTCGCTTGTTGTTTGTCATATTCGTGTAGCATCTCCAATTGGCGTTGTTTTGTTTCAAGCTGTACTCGTTCCCGCTCACGGAGTATTGCAGCCTCACGTTCTTGTTCTTCTTTCCTCAAGGCAGCTTCACGTTCCTTGAGGGCGATTTCACGTTCTTGTACTTCCTTCCTCAAAGCAGCCTCACGTTCTTGTTCTTCCCTTCGTATGGCAGCTGCAGTCTACACTGCAGTCTACACTAAGGAAACAAACATAGGAATGTGCCTAAATGCCAACAGCGACTGCCCAGACAGGTACAAGAGGAGTGTTGTTAACGCATATGTCGACCGTGCTCTCAGCCACAGCTCAGAATGGAAGCAAGTCGACGAAGAACTCTGTAGGGTAAGGCAGGTCCTAGTCAATAACGGCTTCTCCAATGGTTTCGTCGAAGACATCATAAGAAGGAAAGTGAAAAGCCATGCAACCTCGGAAGAGACAACTAACACAACACCTATACCCCCTATTAGACTATTTTTCAGGAACTTCTTTTCCACAGCTCATAAAACGGAGGAAAGGGTCCTGTAAGATATTGTTAATAGAAACGTTATCCCTACAGACAAAAATCAGAGGATACAACTGACGATTTACTATAAAACCAAAAAAACGGCCAGCCTACTCATGAGAAACTCTCCAGACACAAAACAGAACGCTTTAAAAGAGACTAATGTCGTCTATGCCTTCAAATGCCCTCTTGGGGACTGTAAGCTCCAAAAAACCCAGTATATAGGCAAGACAACAACATCTCTTTCTAGGCGTTTAACGATGCATAAGCAACAGGGCTCCATTAAGGAACATATAATCTCTTCCCACAACCAAACCATCGCCAGAGAAATCCTAGTAAACAACACAGAAATCATTGATAGATACAGAGATAGCAGGCGGCTTGACGTTTGCGAGGCACTACACATCAAGAAGTCAACACCAGCAATCAACAGCCAATTATTGCACAACTATATTCTACCCACCTCAAGACTCCGCTCCAATATAGAAGCATCAAGAAATATGGACCAATAGGCTTTCTACAAACACTTCTATTCAATATCCATTGTTTCGTGTTCTGTCTTGTGTTGATGAAATTAATACCCTATACATACCACTTCTTGTTCTGTCTTGTGTTGATGAAATTAATACCCTATTAATGCCACATCTTGTTCTGTCTTGTGTTAATGCCACATCACCCTTTCCACCTCACTCAAATGTAGATATAAAATCGGAGATGCGTAAGTTCTATTCAGTTGTGTATTTGTAAACTAAAGTCTTTGAAAATGTAAAAAGTTTTACGAAACGTGCTCGTGTCGCGTCACACTAGAAATAAAAATGAATTTTGGAGAATTGATTTTTTATTTACCTCCAACAGTGAACCGTAATGTACGAAAGATTGAGAAAATTCGTGTTAGAATTATTAATCTTACTTTTTCAGTCATATTTAATAATAATATATATATATATTATATATATATATATATATATATATATATATATATATATATATATATATATATATATATATATATATATATATATATATATATATATATATATATATATATATATATATATATATATATATATATGTAGTAGTCTTTCCTGTAGACATATATTATTAAATATGACCGAAAATGTAAGATTAATAATTCTAACACGAATTTTCTCAATCTTTCGTACATTTCTTTTCACTGTTGGAGGTAAATCAAAAATCAATTCTCCAAAATTCATTTTTATTTCTAGTGTGACGCGACACGAGCGCGTTTCGTAAAACTTTTTACATTTTCAAAGACTTTAGTTTACAAATACACAACTAAATAGAACTTACGCATTTCCGATTTTATATCTACATATTAGTGAGGTGGATGGGGTGAGGTGGCATTAATAGGGTATTAATTTCATCAACACAAGACAGAACAAGAGGTGGCATTAATAGGGTATTAATTTCATCAACACAAGACAGAACACGAAACAATGGGTATTGAATAGAAGTGTATGTAGAAAGCCTATTGGTCCATATTTCTTGATGCTTCTATATTGGAGCGGAGTCTTGAGGTGGGTAGAATATAGTTGTGCATTAATTGGCTGTTGATTGCTGGTGTTGACTTCTTGATGTGTAGTGCCTCGCAAACGTCAAGCCGCCTGCTATCGCTGTATCTATCGATGATTTCTGTGTTGTTTACTAGGATTTCTCTGGCGATGGTTTGGTTGTGGGAAGAGATTATATGTTCCTTAATGGAGCCCTGTTGCTTATGCATCGTTAAACGCCTAGAAAGAGATGTTGTTGTCTTGCCTATATACTGGGTTTTTTGGAGCTTACAGTCCCCAAGAGAGCATTTGAAGGCATAGACGACGTTAGTCTCTTTTAAAGCGTTCTGTTTTGTGTCTGGAGAGTTTCTCATGAGTAGGCTGGCCATTTTTCTGATTTTATAGTAAATCGTCAGTTGTATCCTCTGATTTTTGTCTGTAGGGATAACGTTTCTATTAACAATATCTTTCAGGACCTTTTCCTCCGTTTTATGAGCTGTGGAAAAGAAGTTCCTGTAAAATAGTCAAATAGGGGGTATAGGTGTTGTGTTAGTTGTCTCTTCAGAGGTTGCATGGCGTTTCACTTTCCTTCTTATGATGTCTTCGACGAAACCATTGGAGAAGCCGTTGTTGACTAGGACCTGCCTTACCCTACAGAGTTCTTCGTCGACTTGCTTACATTCTGAGCTGTGGCTGAGAGCACGGTCGACATATGCGTTAACAACACTCCTCTTGTACCTGTCTGGGCAGTCGCTGTTGGCATTTAGGCACATTCCTATGTTCGTTTCCTTAGTGTAGACTGCAGTGTGGAAACCTCCGCTTTTTTCCATGACTGTTACATCTAGAAAGGGCAGCTTCCCATCCTTTTCCATCTCGTAAGTGAAACGCAGCACGGAACTCTGCTCAAATGCCTCCTTCAGCTCCTGCAGATGTCTGACATCAGGTACCTGTGTAAAAATGTCGTCAACATACCTGCAGTATATGGCCGGTTTCAAGTTCATGTCGATTAAGACTTTTTGCTCGATGGTACCCATGTAGAAGTTTGCAAACAGGACACCTAGGGGAGAACCCATGGCGACCCCATCTACTTGCTTATACATGTGCCCATCCGGGCTCAAGAAGGGAGCCTCTTTAGTACAAGCTTGGAGTAGTTTCCTCAGAATATTTTCTGGTATGTCAAGAGGAGTACAGGCTGGATCACGATACACTCTGTCGGCTATCATCCCGATTGTCTCGTCCACAGGTACGTTGGTAAACAGCGATTCTACGTACAACGAGGCTCTTATCCCTGTGGCCCGTGTGCCCCGCAGTAAGTCAACAAATTCCTTTGGAGACTTCAGGCTGAAGGCGCAGGGAACATAAGGAGTCAGCAGGTTGTTGAGTCGCTTCGCCAGTCTGTACGTGGGTGTGGGTATCTGGCTAATGATTGGCCGAAGTGGGTTTCCAGGCTTGTGTGTCTTGACATTTCCATACGCATATCCAGGTTTATATTCCCCAATGATCTTTGGCAGGTGGAGTCCGGATTTCTTGGCGTTCACAGTTTCGATCAGTTTGTTGACCTTTGCTTTTAATTCGGCTGTAGTGTCCTTCGTTACCCTTTGGAACTTAGTTTGGTCACAGAGTATGATGTTCATTTTCGCCAGATATTCGTCTTTTTTAAGAATGACATATATTGGCGACTTGTCACCTCTCCTGACAACTATCTCTTTGTTCTCACGAAGGCTTTTAGCTGCCGCTTTGAGCTCGGGGGACAGTATGGTGCTTTTGTAATTGCCTCGATTCTTTCCTCCTTCTGCAATAAGTTCTGCTTGTAAGGTATCTTTGGTAGTGACCTTCTTTTGTGTCTCGAGGTCAAATATGTCGTCCAACAGAATTTCCAACTCTACTTTCCGGGCCATCTCACTCGGTCTGGACATAACATGACAGTTTATGCCCAGATTTAGGAGAGTGACTTGGTCCTCAGTGAGGTTAATTCCTGCAAGGTTCAAGAAGCCATCTCTTGGTCGTGGAATTGCCATAGGTCCTCCATATAATGTTGTTAGTTTCTTGATAATCCTTGTTTCAGTGCTGAGGTGATGTTGGTCTGTGAGGATGTCGAGGTGTTGTTCAATTCGGGTACGGATACTTTCGTCGATGTTGCTATTTCTCCACAAGTTTGTAGCTTGAAGTAGTTGCGTTTTGTTGTCTTTGATTTCATTCTCTGCCTTGTATATATAATCACGAATCAGATCCTGGCGATATTTTATCGTGAAGGCTTGATTCCTTGCTGCTGGGTCGTGCGCTTTAATATTAGTATATTTTGGTAGCAGTCTTTCCTGTAGACATATATTATTAAATATGACCGAAAAAGTAAGATTAATAATTCTAACACGAATTTTCTCAATCTTTCGTACATTTCTTTTCACTGTTGGAGGTAAATAAAAAATCAATTCTCCAAAATTCATTTTTATTTCTAGTCTGACGCGACACGAGCACGTTTCGTAAAACTTATTACATTTTCAAAGACTTTAGTTTACAAATACACAACTGAATAGAACTTACGCATCTCCAATTTTATATCTACATTTTAGTGAGGTGGATGGGGTGAGGTGGCATTAATAGGGTATTAATTTCATCAACACAAGACAGAACAAGAGGTGGCATTAATAGGGTATTAATTTCATCAACACAAGACAGAACACGAAACAATGGGCATTGAATAGAAGTGTATTTAGAAAGCCTATTGGTCCATATTTCTTGATGCTTCGATATTGGAGTGGAGTCTTGAGGTGGGTAGAATATAGTTGTGCATTAATTGGCTGTTGATTGCTGGTGTTGACTTCTTGATGTGTAGTGCCTCGCAAACGTCAAGCCGCCTGCTATCGCTGTATCTATCGATGATTTCTGTGTTGTTTACTAGGATTTCTCTGGCGATGGTTTGGTTGTGGGAAGAGATTATATGTTCCTTAATGGAGCCCTGTTGCTTATGCATCGTTAAACGCCTAGAAAGAGATGTTGTTGTCTTGCCTATGTACTGGTTTTTTTGGAGCTTACAGTCCCCAAGAGGGCATTTGAAGGCATAGAAGACGTTAGTCTCTTTTAAAGCATTCTGTTTAGTGTCTGGAGAGTTTCTCATGAGTAGGCTGGCCGTTTTTCTGGTTTTATAGTAAATCGTCAGTTGTATCCTCTGATTTTTGTCTGTAGGGATAACGTTTCTATTAACAATATCTTTCAGGACCCTTTCCTCCGTTTTATGAGCTGTGGAAAAGAAGTTCCTGTAAAATAGTCTAATAGGGGGTATAGGTGTTGTGTTAGTTGTCTCTTCAGAGGTTGCATGGCGTTTCACTTTCCTTCTTATGATGTCTTCGACGAAACCATTGGAGAAGCCGTTGTTGACTAGGACCTGCCTTACCCTACAGAGTTCTTCGTCGACTTGCTTCCATTCTGAGCTGTGGCTGAGAGCACGGTCGACATATGCGTTAACAACACTCCTCTTGTACCTGTCTGGGCAGTCGCTGTTGGCATTTAGGCACATTCCTATGTTCGTTTCCTTAGTGTAGACTGCAGTGTGGAAACCTCCGCTCTTTTCCATGACTGTTACATCTAGAAAGGGCAGCTTCCCATCCTTTTCCATTTCGTAAGTGAAACGCAGCACGGAACTCTGCTCAAATGCCTCCTTCAGCTCCTGCAGATGTCTGACATCAGGTACCTGTGTAAAAATGTCGTCAACATACCTGCAGTATATGGCCGGTTTCAAGTTCATGTCGATTAAGACTTTTTGCTCGATGGTACCCATGTAGAAGTTTGCAAACAAGTTTGAGCCCGGATGGGCACATGTATAAGCAAGTAGATGGGGTCGCCATGGGTTCTCCCCTAGGTGTCCTGTTTAAAAGAGATGGTAATTTCGGAGTATTTATACACTCCTAAGACCACCATCTCCCAAGAGCACTAGAGCAAGTGAGGGGTCATTTTTACGTTTTTTCATCATGTCCCATCTTTTCAGTCAAGTCCCAAGTAAAATTACCATCTCTTTTAAGGGTCTGAGCGGGTGGTGTAGTGGGTTAAGGCGTACCTGTTATGCCAGTTGCTGGAAGGCTTCTGTGCTGGCTAGGGTTCGAGTCTCCTGGTGGGAAAGTGTTCTAAAGTTGTATACTTCACTCTCGTGTTTAGGAGAGTTGTGCCTCATATATATATATATATATATATATATATATATATATATATATATATATATATATATATATATATATATATATATATATATAACTGTACTTATGTACAATGCCTTAATATATATACATGTAATATATTATATATAATGTGGATCGAGATATATTTGAATATATCCATGATGAAGTTTTTATACAAACTTATTTTCTTGTCCTTTGTCAGACCTCAGCACAAAGTGTGTCGCACCTGACAATAGGTCCGGCTGAGGGTGACACCTGATTAAATTAACGTACCGTTATATTACAACGAAACATAAGATAAACACTCAGAATAAACCTAAATTAAATGTGTTGGGTTGTCGACAGTTCGATCCCAACACATATGGGGGCCTGTCTGGGAGTGTTTTGAGCAAGACACTGTGTACACTTGTAGCACTCATTGCTAGTCATCTAGGTTTTCATCATAGATCGTGTCCAAGAATTTATAACGAAAGAGGACCCATTGATTTTCTAGAGCTGTACGAAAGAACAGCTGAAGCAAATCGCCGAACACTATGAGATAGAATTAGTGTCGACTAAAGTGGTCTATATGAGATAAGAACTTGGAAATAAAGTAAGGTCTCGACGCGAAGATGTAGGAGCGGTAGGATTGGATGTGAGTGCAAAGGAAAGTGGGGAACAAGATAATGAGGAAGTATCTTCTAATACGTCTCATAGGAGTGGAAATTTAGAATATGAATTGGAACGTTTGAGACTGGAAGCTCAAATTAAGAGGGAAGAGAGAGTTTCAGTTAGAGAAACTGAAATTGGAGCAAGAGAAATTGCGACTTCAGAGCGAGAAAGTGCGACTTGAAAGTGAGCAAAAAAACGTGTGTAGAATTAGAAAAGGAGAAAACGAAGCAAATGGAAATCGAAGCAAATAAATTTGTGGCTGCTCAGAGGCGAGGGCGAGAGGTACACTCGGAGAGCACACCTATGTCTGCAGCATATGATCACAAGGCACGTGAAAAGGAGGTTCCGCAATTTTGTCCAGAAGAGTCTGAGTCTTTTTTTGAGCATTTTGAAAAAGTTGCTACACTAAAGCAGTGGCCAGAGGAGGATTGGGTCCAATTGGTGCAAATAAGATTGACTGGGGCAGCGAGAGAAGCCTATACCCAGCTCTCTCTAGACGATTGTAAAAATTACTGGACTGTGAAAAACAGCGTATTAAGATCATTTCTACTGACACCTGAAGCTTACTGGAAGCGGTTCAGAGAAAAAGTAAAGACACAGAGGAGCACATATGCTGAAACAGCCAGAGATTTGGAACGTAGATTCCAAAGATGGATGGGTTCCGAAAAGGTAGAATCTTTCGAAGACTTGAAACAATTGATGTTAATGGAAAAATTCTTGGAGATGGTGACTCCAGACACCAGGTTTAAGGTTCAAGAAGCAGGAATAAAAACACTCTTAGAAGCAGCGGACAAAGCAGATGTAATTACGGAAGCTTACAGAAGTCTCCAGAAACATTAAGAAAAAGGTCATGCAAAGTTGCAGGGTAGTAAAAGACAGTATACGTGGAACAGTAGAGATGGTCGTGGATATACTGGCAAGCCGATAGCCCGACAAAGTCAGTGGTATGTGGAATTTTCTCCGTCGGGAGGTGACGCATTCGAGGGTCAGGCTAGCGCACCCTCTGGTCAGGGAGAAAGTACAACGTCTAGAAATCGAGGTACAGGACAATGGAGACGTGGCGAATCCTATTATAATGGACAACGTAGTTCGAGAGGACGAGGATTCTCTTCTCGGGTAATATGCTACACATGTAACAAGCCTGGACACTTAAGTAGAGAGTGTAGGCAAGGCAGAAGAGTGGTGTCCCTCACAGTAAGTAAATACAGTCGTCCGTATACAAGTTTAAAGGAGGAATTGCTCCAGAAGAAGATGCTCATTACGAAAGGATATAACGCTTTCATTAGCGAAGGTATGGTGAGTATTGGGGGGTCAGCCTGACCAACAAATCACAATATTACGTGACACAGGAGCGAATCAGAGCTTAATACTGAAAAGCTTGATTTCTGAGTACACATCTTGTATAAACGGACAAATAATTAAGGTACGGGGTATAAATTCAGAGATGGATATACCTGTGTGTACAGTAAAGCTAACCTCTGATTACTTTACAGATGAAGTGATGTTAGGAGTGTGCTCGGACATACCCGTTCCTGGAGTACACGTCATCTTGGGCAACGATTTGTACGGTTCAAGTGTGTTGCCAGAGGTACTGCGCAGTGATATACCAAACGGACATCAAAACAATTTGGAAGATGAAAAATGTAATAACATAACGCTCGCCAGTATTCTGGATGATCCCTCGGAAGATGATCAAATAGAAGTATATCCGGCCTGCGTCGTAACCCGAGCGCAGAGTGCTCGACTAAGAGATGTGCCAGAGAGGATGGACGTATCTTCTGCAGAGGAGGAAGAGGCGGATTTTGGACTAAAAGGCTTGTTCGAGGAACGTGCAGCACCAAGTACAGCGAGAGTGGAAGTAAGACCACAATTACCATCCCACATAAAGGTAAGCAAACCAGATTTTATAGCTGCCCAGAAATTAGAATTTCAGAAATATATCAAGGAAGCTAAGGGAGGAAATGCTTGTATCACGTCACCCACTTACTATTACCTGGACGACGGGGTTTTGATGCGAAAATGGCGATCAGACCGCGCGCCAGCTGACAAAGACTGGGTTGAAAAGGATCAAGTGATTGTACCTAAAGGTTATAGGAACTCTGTATTGGAAGTTGCCCATGCATTAGAAATGGCGGGACATCTCGGTGTTCATAAGACACTTAGGAAAATACAAGACCATTTTTATTGGCCAGGTATGGCTGCAGATGTAAAACGGTATTGCAAAACTTGTTTATCCTGTCAGAGAGCGGAAAAGCCTGCTCCAGCGCTTCCTAGAGCCCAACTAATGCCAATTCCAGCGTTTGGGGAACCTTTTGAAAGGATAATAGTGGATTGCGTAGGTCCCCTACCTAGAACAAGAAAAGGGAACGAATACTTATTTACCATCATGTGCTCAGCGACTCGTTTTCCCGAGGCATTTCCCGTGTGAAAGATAACTTCCAGAATATTGCTTGACAGGTTACAGCAATATTTTTCGTGGGTAGGAATGCCGAAGGTTTTGCAATCGGATTTGGGCAGTGTTTTTCAATCAAAGCTGTTCCGTAAGACAATGAAGAATTGAGATGTGAAACAGATTAGGTCATCTCCTTATCATCCCCAATCTCAAGGGGCCATCGAACGTTTTCATGGCACTATGAAGAGCCTTTTGCGAATTTGTGCTGAGCAAGGGGCACAGTGGGACGAGGCCATCGCCCCAATAATGTTTGCTATCAGGGATTCGGTAGTTGAGTCCTTAGGCATGACACCGTTTCAATTAGTATATGGGCATACGGTGAGAAGTCAGATAGTTATGTTGAAGGATCGGTTATCATCTGAAGGTTCAAGAGATAATATGGAAACGTATGTTCAAAAGTTTAAATGCAGATTGTTCAGGGCGCGAAAGTTGGCGAAGGAAAATTTGAAAATATCCCAAGCAACCATGGCAAAATATTACAACAAAGGTACCAAAAAGAGAAGTTTTAATGCAGGTGATAAGGTATCGGTCTATCTACCTGTAAAAGGGACGGTAAATGATTCAAAATTTTGTGGACCCTATATGGTCAAGAAGAAACTTGGTGATTTAACGTACGTAATACACATGCCTGACAGACCGAGAAAATCCCAGATATTTCACGTAAACTTAATGAAAAGGTATTGGGATAGAGATGAGGATGGGCAACTAGACACTGCTGTAATGTGCGCAGTTTCCAATGAGTTTACGGAATTAAACCATAAGAGGTTAGAAAGAGCAGATGGAGCCCGAATTTCAAATTCTCAGTGGTTACGAGATATGAATGCACACTTGACATACTTAGATGATCAAAGGAGGCAGGACATAGAAGAGATTCTCATGAAATACATATCACTATTCTCTGACGTACCGCGACGACACCGCGAAATGACGCACGAGGTAAATGTAGGAGGAGCTCGACCAATAAAGCAACATCCGTATAGAATAAATCCTGAAAAAAAAAATATGCGACGTGAGGTAAAATATCTATTGGATAACGATCTGGCAGAATTGAGCGACAGTGATTGGAGCTCACCTTGTCAACTGGTGAAAAAGCCAGATGGCACACATAGGTTGTGCACGAATTACAGAAAGGTGAATTCAGTCACTATCGCAGACTCGTACCCAATTCCTCGAATTGAGGGTTGTATCGACCAAATAGGACACGCCCAGTTCGTATCTAAAATTGACCTTCTGAAAGGGTACTATCAGATACCCCTCTCAGAGAGTGCAAAAAGAATCTCTGCCTTCGTGACACCTGACGGTCTTTATCAATATAAAGTACTACCATTCGGTATGAAAAATAGTGGAAGTTGTTTCCAGAGAGCCATGAATAAAATCCTAAAAGGGATGGTAGATTGTACAGTTTATATTGATGACATCATAGTGTATTCACACTCATGGGAAGAACACCTTCATCAACTAAAAGAGTTTAATAGTCAAATTTACCTCTTCCAATTTATCAATCTCCCAAAAAGTGAATTTGGCAAAGCAAAATTGCAATATCTTGGATACATCGTAGGACAAGGGGAGGTTGCCCCTGTCAGACAAAAAGTTGAAGCCATAGATAAGTACCCTGTGCCTAGAGGGAGAAGAAATTTACTCGGGTACCTAGGCATGGTGGGGTACTATAGAAAATTCTGCAGAAATTTTTCAACCATTGCGGCACCATTAACAGGACTTTTAGCGAAACATAAGAAGTGGCAGTGGGACGAAGCCTGTCAAGAATCGTTTAATAAAACGAAATCATTGCTAGCAGAAGCCCCTGTATTGGTTTCACCCGATTTTCAGAAGCCATTTTCCCTCTTTGTCGATGCAAGTGATGTAGGTGCGGGCGCTGTTTTGACTCAGGACCAAAATGGAACTTGTAAACCAGTGTCCTATTTCTCTAGGAAATGTTTACCTAATCAAAGAGCATATAGTACCGTTGAAAAGGAAACCTTAGCCTTTGTGATGGCGCTACAGTTTTTTGAGGTATACGTGGGAGCGGGCATAGGACCTGTTACGGTCTTCACGGATCATAACCCCCTCGTACTTTTAAATAAAATGAAGAATACCAATCAGCGCCTAACCAGGTGGGCTCTAATATTACAAGACTATAACTTAAATATAGTACACATTAAAGGAAAGGAAAACATAATGGCTGACGCATAATCCCGTAGTATGGTATAAAGAAAACAGACAGTGTGAAATAAAACGTTTTAGAAAAGAAAATAGTAAAGTGATGAAGGACGGTAGACTTCAGGAAAGTACTTGTGCAACAGCCACACCGTCCAAAGCGGTGTGTTCAGAAAATGTACATATGTATTTTTTTATATACTAATAAAGATAATTTGTTGTTAAAACAGATTTTGTGTGCAGTTGGAGGCAAAGGAGATCCTGTACGCCAAAGATCAGTGGTCAGTAGGTACGGCACCATGTCTACAAAATGATAAGGTATGTCTGATAAGACATGTCATTACTAGAATGAGTTAAATCTTTGTAGGATGGACGAAAAAGGAATAGTGCTACATTCGGTAGAGAAAATTAGTTTGGATGCTCCAAAATAACACTCTTTTAAGGGGGGAGGAGTGTTACGATATATCGTATCGTGTTATTTCGTCGCACAAAGGCACAGTTATTTATTAGTAATACGTTCATTATTACAGGAAGAACAAGGTTAACGACCGTGGAGGTCGTTAACGGTCAGCACGGTATGGCTCGTCCGGTGGCGGGAATTTCTGTTAGCCAATCAGAACCACCGGGTGAGGTAACATGTGCTGGCCGGAGCATGTGGAGAAACAGACCTCTACTCCCCTCCATTCAGTCAACATGCTGTCGTCACTTTCGGATGTTTGACCAACTGACCCAACTGTTCCAGTATGCTCCACCCTCACCAAAGGAAACGGACGTGAGGACCTAGCGGCATGGTAAACGTCTCTGAGGTCATGGAAGGCACCGTCATTGATAGTTAGAGGCGTTGAGGTAACACAGTTTCCGAATAGTGGTCCTAATTGCGGAAAAGTGGATGATCTATAAGTGGGAAGAACAGTCGGACAAGAGACGACCATTTCATGGTCGCAGTCTTTCTATATGTATATATATATAACTGTACTTATGTACAATGCCTTAATATATATACATGTAATATATTGTATATAATGTGGATCGAGATATATCTGAATATATCCATGATGAAGTTTTTATACAAACTTATTTTATTGTCCTTGTGTCAGACCTCAGCACAAAGTGTGTCGCACCTGACAATAGGTCCGGCTGAGGGTGACACCTGATCAAATTAATGTACCGTTATATTACAACGAAACATAAGATAAACACTCGGAATAAACCTAAATTAAATGTGTTGGGTTGTCGACAGTTCGATCCCAACACTAGACAGTACCTGTGTGATGTTGAACTCCTCCAGTGTCTTCTTGAAGAGATCACTGGTGAAGTTGGTGCCACAGTCACTTTGAACCTCTCTTGGAAATCCATACTGGGTGAAGATCTTAAATAGCTGTTTCACCACAGTAGCAGCCGTAATGTTCTTTACTGGAACTGCTATGGGGAATCTGGTGGTAGGACACAGGATAGTTAGTATATAGGCGTTGCCAGAACTGGTCCAGGGTAAAGGACCAACACAGTCTATGATGAGTCTGTGGAAAGGTTCCGCAGGCACCTAGATAGGAGTCAATGAGGCCTGGGGAATAGAGATGTTAGGTTTCCCTGCCATCTGACATGCATGACACTGTTGCACATAACTTCTGACGTCCTTAACTATACCTGGCCAGTAGTAGTCTTGTCTGATTCCGTGGTAGGTTTTGTTAAAACCATAGTGAGAAAGAGCTCCGTGGGCCAGGTGTAGAATATCGGGCCGTAGGGTGGTGGGAACCACTAGTTGCTCGACATTTGCCCAATCGTCGTCCTCCTTCAGCTTACTGGGTCTTTACCTGCGGTAGAGCAACTGATTCTCTAGGAAGAACCCAGGGATACTGTCAGGTTGAGTCTCAGCCTGGAAGAATAATGGTGTTAATGATTGATCTTCACTCTGTAACTTACGGAACTCAAAACTAGAAAGATTCGGTCGTTGATTCTGAGGGTCTTGAGGGACAGCGGTAGCAGTAGAGTCAGCTGGTTGCGGGCGTGCAGCTTGTGCACGGGTGGTCACCAAAACCGGAGGAGAAACTTCATCACTTTCTTGGACCTCTGCTGAAACATACTTAAAGATGGGATTGTCCGCTACAGAGGTACACACCTGGGGTTTGTCCATGATGATCAGGTTGGACGGTTAGATCTTCTGCCAAGTCGTTGCCCAGGAGAAGTTGCACTCCAGACATGGGAAAAGGCTTTTCCCTGATGGCGACTTGGACTTCACCGGTCACAAAAGGACAATCCAGGTGGACTCTGGCGAGTGGATACGGAGTGGTAGCAGTGAGGTCAGTGATAAGGACGGTCTCCCCAGTGTAGGTGATGTTAGGCACAGCTGATTTCAATACTATTGACTGAACACCGCTGTGTCCCTCAAGATTTTCAATTTGAAACGTCCCTCCGAATCTGTACCGTTGGTAGAGACATTTCTAGGATACAGGTGTTTGCTGAAGAGAGAAAGATCATTAACAGGAACACCAACATGCATCACAGGCTTACCGGACTTAGGAGGAGTCGGTTTGGGTTTAGGAGTTTCATGGCCTTTGTATTGAGCTTTCCCACATCTATCTATGGTATGTCCATAGAGTTTGCAATACTTACAATACTATTGAGAGCTTGCTTGATCTGTACTTACTTTATCATAACTATACCAAGACTTCTTACTGGGAGGTGGTGATAGCCGGTGGATGAGGCTGTAGGTGTCAGCTGACTTCGCACATTTGATGTAGTCGGTTTCTTCTTTATCTGCTAAATATAAACGAACGGAAGGGGGAACACGTCTCAAGAATTCCTCAACTAGCATGAGGTTGACGAGTTCTGAGAATGTAGAGACATGTGCTGCTTCCAGCCATTTAATGAAATATCTTTTCTTGGTATTGGCAAATTCTAGAAAGGTGGTGGTACTTGCCTTTAGATAATCACGAAATTTTCGTCTGTAGCTTTCGGTTGAGAGAAGGTAGGCGTCCAAAACTGCTTGCTTCAGGGTCTGGTAGTCATTCTCAGATGCTAAGGTACTGAGAGTAACTGCAGGTCTACCTGTAAGATGCACTCTGAGAAGGGTAGACCATTGATCTGCAGGCCAGCTAAGTTTTTTAGCTAGTGTCCCAAAAGTGGTGAAAAAGACATCAATCTCTGTTTCAACGAATGGTGGCATTAACTTACTTGCATGAGAGACATTGAAACTGACGGAAAGACTCCTCCTCCCCATCTGGCCCGTTGGCGTCGTGAGGGGGCTTGGTGGACGGCTGCCGGAGTGTGATGCACCGTTGGGCAGTCCTCTGTCCTTTTCTGGCCTTGCACTCCTGCTGCTGTCTTCTCCAATTGTGCCGGATTGCTTTTCCTTTTCCTTATGTTTCGTTTTTCTCCCCCCTCTTCTCCTATCTGCTTGTCGTTTCCTGCCGACCTTTTGCTTGTTTCGGATTATTTCTTTGGACTTCTTCTATTTTGACGCCCGGGTGCTTGAGGAGGCATACTCTTGCACACGTCGAACTGTAGTACCCAACGTCTCGAGCGAGGGGAACCTTTTATTGTCAATCCCCCTTTCGTCGCTGAACCCGATCTCGACGGACTGACGGTTCTTAAGGTGGCGTTTGTGGGGCGTATACTCACGACGCACCCCTAGGGGGCCCCGGCATGATCGGCGATAGCTTCCTGTTGGGTGTCCTGCCTCTAATTGTGGCTCCATGGTGGGTATGGGGGCACATTCGTGGATGAATTTGTCACTTTTCGTCTCTATGTCGTTGAATGTTTCCGTTGAACCCTCTCAGGCTCGTGGGGTGGGCGACATAGCCCCCGAGTCGGCCTGTATTGGAAGACCAGGCTCTGTAGCTCCCGCTGCGTTGGGCCCCGACCTAGCTCCTCCTTTGACCGTCCTGACTTCTTCCTCCAGCTCCCCTCCCTCCTCTGTGGTTGCGTCGAGCCTCCAGCCCCCGGTGGTGACCACTTCGTCCCCTGGTGTGGCTAAGTCTTTCATCGTGACTACTGCGCCTTTTGACCCCTCTCTCTCTAGGGGTTCTCAACGCCGTTCGCGCCCCAACCGCACTCGCTCGATTCCTTCCCGTGCTGATGCGTATCAGGCCTTGTTTGGTCCTGCTTCATGGGCCAAATACTTTGATCTCCTCCCTCTTGATTCTGCGCCTCCTGACGATTTCTCCCTCCTTCGGCATCTTGTAGATTCCGTGGATGCGTCTGTTACTTTCAACCCCACTCGTCTCGGTACACGTGTCGTTGCTGCTCCTTCTCAGGATGCGGCTTCCCGCTTGGCTGCCTTATCTTGCCTTGGCGAGATCCCTGTTCGGGTCTCCAAGAACGTTCAGATGAATGCCAGTGTTGGCACTATTCTCCTCCCACCCCATGTTGCAACCGGTGTTCGGAATCTGCAGGATTGCCACGATGATATTCGGCATATCCTTGATGCCCAAGGCCATTCTGTCCTCCAGATTGACTCGTTTACTCGTCCCCCTCGTGGTCGTCGCCGTCAACCCCTTCGCGTTGTGAAGATCACCTTTGATGGTAGGACCCTTCCATCCTCTGTCATTCTTGCTGGTGCTAGGTGCTCTGTCCAGGAGTATATTCCTTCTCCTCGACTTTGTAACAAGTGCTGGAGGTTTGGGCATGGTGCCCTCCGCTGCTCTGGGACTGTCTCTCTCTGTCCTTTGTGTGGGAGTGAAGGTCACTCTAAGTCGGAGTGCACTTCTCCCCAAGCTCGCTGCCTCAACTACGGTGAGGCCCATCCTACCTTCTCCCGTGCCTGTGTCCTTTACAAGCTTGAGGCGGCTGTCCTTAACCTGAAGCACCGGGAGCGTTTATCTTTTCCTGAGGCAAGGCGCCAGGTTCGCCGGCCCCCGCCTTATACTAACATCTCTTATGCTCGCGTGTTGCGCTCTTCCTCTCCTCGTCCTTCCCCCCTTCCTCAGACTCTCAACCGTTTCCGGGCCTTGGACCCTGATATGCCCACTGCCCCCTCCTCTGTTCCTTTGAGTTCTGTCCCGAGGGGTCCCCCTCCTGGTCCTCTGTCTGGGGTTCCCCTTCTTTCAACCCGGTCTGTCATGTCTCCTGTGTCTTCTTCCTCGTCCCCCTCCGATCCTCCTTCCCATCCTCTTCCTCCATCTATCGGCTCTCCCCACCGCCTGTCGGTGCTGGCGGATGTCCATCGCTCTCCAAACGGCCGTCGTGTGTGCTCTCGTTCGGCTTCTCCTGTTGAGACACTGGAATCCGTTGCCCGGTACGTAGTTGCTGGGACACCAGTCTCTTTAAGTCAGAAGCGTAAGCCTGGCTCCTCTCCTTCCTCTTCCCCGGCGGGTAAGAAGGCTTCGCTTTCTTCCTCAGCTCCTACTTCTGGCTCTGTTGCTCCTTCCCCTCCCGTTTCAGTGATTGCGCCCCCTGTTCCTGCTATGGAGGTTTCTTTGGCCCCTGCTTCCCTTTCGGTTGCTACTCTTGCTGGGGTGCGCTCCCCTCTTTCTACTCCCCCTCTTCCTGCTGCTGTCCTTGACTGCTCCTCTCCGTTGTCTCCTCTTCCTCCTCCTCCTCCTCCTCCTCCGGACCCCGCCCGCCCACCTCTGATCTGTTCTCCCGTTTCCTTCCCTCCGTCTTTGCTCAGTTTACCCATGCCCCCTAACCCTGACTTTGCTGACCCTGATCCCGACCCTGATATTCTTTAACGTGCTCTGTTGCTCTTTCGCCTTTGTTTCTTCCTTGTTCTCTGTTTTTGTCCTTTCTCTTCTCGTCGTTGTCCATTCTTCAATGGAACGTTCGAGGTTATTACGCCAATTTCCTCGAACTCCAACTTCTGATTTCGCGGTTTTCGCCCCTTTGTGTCTGTCTCCAGGAGCCAATGCTTGGTGCTCGTCCTGGTCGTTTTCGTGGCTATTCCTTTCTCTACCCCCCCCCCCCACAGCCATTGCTGGGGCTTCTAATTCTTCTGCTCTCTTGATTCGTGCTGATGTTCCCTTTGTTCCTTTACTTTTTCCTTCGCCTCTCCATTGTTCTGCTGCTCGTATCTTTGTGGGGAAATGGTACACAATTTGTTCCATTTATCTCCCCCCGAGTGTCCCGCTCTCTCTTCCTGATTTGAAACACCTCCTAGACTCCTTGCCGGAGCCTGTGCTCCTGCTGGGTGACTTCAATTGTCGTCATTCTCTTTGGAGTGACGTTCTGACGAATACCCGGGGTCGCCTCCTTGAGCCGTTTCTCCTCTCTTCTTCCCTGTCTCTTCTGAATTCTGGTGAGCCCACTCATTTGGACTCTCGGACTCGCACCCTTTCTTGTCTTGATCTTTCTCTCTGCTCTTCTTCTCTTTACTTAGATTTCACGTGGCAGGTTCTTGATGACCTCCATGGAAGTGATCATTTCCCCATCCTTGTTTCCTTTTTCTCTTTTCGCCCTTCCCTCTCTTTCCCTAGGTGGCAGTTTGCTAAGGCAGACTGGAACATATTTACCCTCAGTGCTGCTCTCTCTGACCTCTCCCTTCTGCCTCTCTCTCGCGCTCTCCTCCTTTTTCATGACACTGTCTTCAATGCTGCCCTCCGCTCTATTCCTCGCTCTTCCTCTCCGGGTCCACGGAAGTGCGTTCCCTGGTGGAATGCGGACTGTGCTCGGGCTGTCCGCTGTAAGCGTGCAGCCTGGAAGAGGCACCGCCATAGGCAGACGACCGATTCTTTTCTTTTCTTTCGGAAAGCGAGTGCGGTGGCCCGTAGGGCCATCCGTACGGCTAAACGTGAATGTTGGGCATCTTATGTCTCAACAATTACGTCCGAAACCCCTCTGGCCCAGATCTGGAAGCGTATCCGCAATATAGCGGGTAAGTTCGTTCCCGATGTTTCACCGGTCCTTCACCTCCATGATACTCTTGTGGCGGACCCGTTGCAGGTCGCTTCCGAACTGGGTTCCCACTTTTCTTCTGTTAGCTCTGGTCTTCATCTTCCCCAATCTTTCTTTCTTCGTAAACCTGTCCTTGAGTCTCGTCCTTTAGATTTCTGCACTCATCTTCAGCTGCCCTATAATGATCCCTTCTCTCTCTCTGAACTTCGTTCTGCCCTGGCCCTCTGCGGTTCTACGGCGGCGGGCTCCGATGGTATTCATTATGAGATGCTTCGCCATCTCCCTCCGAGCACGTCTCAGTATTTACTGAGTCTGTATAATCGGATCTGGGAGTCGTCGTCAGTCCCTGAGGACTGGTTCGATGCCGTTGTCCTTCCTGTTCGCAAACCGGGGTCTCTGGGTACTTTCCGTAAGGACTTTCGCCCTATTGCTCTCACAAGTTGTGTCTGCAAACTCTTTGAACGTATGGTTAACGTTCGTCTGATGTGGTTCCTGGAACACCATCACCTCCTCTCCCCTTCTCAATTTGGTTTCCGCAAGTGCCGCAGCACGACAGATGTCCTGGTGAACTTGGAGGTCTATATACGTACTGCTTTTGCTGCGAAGACCTCCGTTGTTGCCGTCCTTTTTGACCTGGAAAAGGCTTACGACACCACTTGGCGTTATCATATCCTATCTCAACTTCATTCTTTTGGCCTTCGTGGTCATCTCCCTCTCTTTCTCCGCAGCTTCCTCTCTCGTCGTTCCTTTCGGGTGCGCCTTGGTACCGCTCTCTCTCCCTCTTTTCAGCAATACGAAGGTGTGCCCCAGGGTAGTGTTCTGAGCACTACTCTTTTTCTGGTTGCCCTCAATAGTCTTCTTTCCTCTCTTCCTTCTGGTGTCTTCTCTGCTCTCTATGTCGATGATCTTACCCTTTGTTGTCAGGGTGATGATTCGCCTCTCCTTCAACGCCGGCTTCAACTTGCAATTGATGCCGTGTCGTCTTGGGCCACAGATCATGGCTTCAAGTTCTCTACTTCTAAGACTTGTGCCATGACTTTTACGCGGAAACGGGTTGTTCTTCGTCCCTCTTTGTCACTTTATGGTCATCCCCTTGAATACAAAGATTCAGTCACCACGTAATCCAAAGTTATCCAACACTCACTATATGCTACTCTCGGAATGCGCAATACACACAGCACCATATAAATATTAAAAGTAATGAAAATATTGAAAAGCAACTGTATCAAAGCCAAGTACGCTTACCACAAATTGATGTTCTGGTACTAGTACCTGAGTGAGACTCCTAGGATAGGCCCCCATTAAATGTGACCGGAAAGTGTAGGAGTGTAGATGTTTGGCAGTCCTCCAATGACAGGTGTCAATGCCAAGTCACACTTACAAAAAAAAGATAAGACTGCTTGCCTGTTTATCTGTGGTAAAGTAAGGGAAGACACGCAAAATACATAGTATGAACAATGAAACTTTAATTAATATAGAAAACAAATTAAAAACAAAGACAATCCCTTGGCTATGTACAATGCAAACAAACAAGTCAAAAACATATAACATAAATGAAGATTAGGGATGAAGTTACTCTACAATAATATAAAGTTAAAGGTGAAAAATAATCAGGTGCTGAGAATATGGCTCTAGCTGAGAAACATCCACCTGATACAGAGCGTATATCAGTTAATTGTTCACTGCTTGAGAGCACAAGGATATTCTGACTTCAATAGCTGGTTCAAGCCCAGACATCGACTCGGGTAGAGGGCGCTGAGGTGCAGAAGTGCAGGTGTGCAGTCGGCGAGTCACCAATCAGGAGCACGCAGGCTGGGAAGGGTAGTTGGCTGGTATATATATATATATATATATTAGTATATTTTGGTAGCAGTCTTTCCTGTAGACATATATTACTAAATATGACCGAAAAAGTTAGATTAATAATTCTAACACGAATTTTCTCAATCTTTCGTACATTTCTTTTCACTGTTGGAGGTAAATCAAAAATCAATTCCCCAAAATTCATTTTTATTTCTAGTCTGACGCGACACGAGCGCGTTTCGTAAAACTTATTATATTTTCAAAGACTTTAGTTCACAAATACACAACTGAATAGAACTTACGCATCTCCGATTTTATATCTACATTTGAGTGAGGTGGGAGGGGTGATGTGGCATTAACACAAGACAGAACAAGATGTGGTATTAATAGGGTATTAATTTCATCAACACAAGACAGAACAAGAGTATTAATAGGGTATTAATTTCATCAACACAAGACAGAACACGAAACAATGGATATTGAATAGAAGTGTTTGTAGAAAGCCTATTGGTCCATATTTCTTGATGCTTCTATATTGAAGCGGAGTCTTGAGGTGGGTAGAATATAGTTGTGCAATAATTGGCTGTTGATTGCTGGTGTTGACTTCTTGATGTGTAGTGCCTCGCAAACGTCAAGCCGCCTGCTATCGCTGTATCTATCGATGATTTCTGTGTTGTTTACTAGGATTTCTCTGGCGATGGTTTGGTTGTGGGAAGAGATTATATGTTCCTTATGTAATAAGGAATAAGTTTTACGAAACGCGCTCGTGTCGCGTCAGACTAAAAATGAATTTTGGAGAATTGATTTTTGATTTACCTCCAACAGTGAAAAGAAATGTACGAAAGATTGAGAAAATTCGTGTTAGAATTATTAATCTTACTTTTTCGGTCATATTTAATATATATATATATATATATATATATATATATATATATATATATATATATATATATATATATATATGTCGTACCTAGTAGCCAGAACGCACTTCTCAGCCTACTATGCATAGCCCGATTTGCCTAATAGGCCAAGTTTTCATGAATTAATATATTTTCTCTATTTTTTTTCTTATGAAATGATAAAGCTACCCATTTCATTATGTATGAGGTCAATTTTTTTTATTAGAATTAAAATTAACGTAGATATATGATCGAACCTAACCAACCCTACCTAACCTAACTTATCTTTATGGGTTAGGTTAGGTTAGGTGGCCGAAAAAGTTAGGGTAGGTTAGGTAGTCAAAAAACAATTAATTCATGAAAACTTGGCTTATTAGGCAAATCGGGCCTTGCATAGTAGGCTGAGAAGTGCGTTCTGGCTACTAGGTACGACATATATATATATATATATATATATATATATATATATATATATATATATATATATATATGTCGTACCTAATAGCCAGAACGCACTTCTCAGCCTACTGTTCAAGGCCAGATTTGCCTAATAAGCCAAGTTTTCATGAATTAATGTTTTTTCGTCTACCTAACCTACCTAACCTAACCTAACCTAGATTTTTTTGGCTACCTAACCTAACCTTACCTATAAATATAGGTTAGGTTAGGTTAGGTAGGGTTGGTTAGGTTCGGTCATATATCTACGTTAATTTTAACTCCAATAAAAAAAAATTGACCTCATACATAGAGAAAAGGGTTGCTTTATCATTTCATAAGAAAATATTTATAGTAAATATATTAATTCAGGAAAACTTGGTTTATTAGGCAAATCGGGCCTTGAATAGTAGGCTGAGAAGTGAGTTCTGGCTACTAGGTACGACATATATATATATATATATATATATATATATATATATATATATATATATAGATAGATCTCATTAACATTCCCTTACAAACTTTTAATTAAATTCATCTGTCTCTGCTTCAAATAACATTAAAACCCCTTTAGCCCGCAAGATATAAAAGTTTTATCCACAACTAATACCCCTACTCAGTAATTTATCAAACCTCTATCAATTATACATTTTTGTTAATTCATTCTTCTTGGGTCCATATATATTATTTATGCATCCAAAGGTTTATATACTCTTCAGCACTTAAAAGAAGATTAACAATATCCAACCGGTATCACACAGCCTTTCATTCGCGGCGTTTGTTCCCTAATCCCATTAAGTGTTGAATTGTCGATTGATTGATGAAGATTAAGCCACCCAAAAGGTGGTACGGGCATGAATAGCCCATAAGTGGTGGCCATTTCGAGCCATTACCAGTATTAAGAGCTGATACTGGAGATCTGTGGAGGTGCGACTGCACCCTGCGTGACGGGAGATGTTTCCCGTCGTTGAATTGTCATCCCTAAACTGCCATATCTCGTGCATATAGATAATTGTTGTTTAATTATTCCAGTTTTCTACCATAACTATTTTATTGAAACCTACAATATTAGCTGTGATAGCTGTACCTGAGCGTAGAAGGGAACTGGAAGTAGACATTAACAGCTCTAACAGTTAACTTCAGCTCAGAATGTGATGTGCTTAGGTACATTTAATAGAATTTGAGTTTTGGTTTGATATAATTAGGGTAAATTTAGAGGAATTGACATAAACTGGGATAAATTTGGTTAATTTTGGCTTTGGTTGTATTGGGTTGGGTTGGGTGGGGTGGAATGTAGTTGAGTTGGGTTGGGCTAGGTTAGGTTAGGTTGGGTTTGGTTTGTTTGGGTTGGGTTGGGTTAGGTTAGGTTAGGTTAGATTGTGTTGGTTACGTTGTGTTAGGTTGCGTTGCATTGATGCAAAAAAAAAAAACTGGATATTGTGAATTGCTAAACGGTCACAACACTAGTAGAATGAAATGGAGTTGAGAATGGGGTATGTTATGGAAAGACTGACTGGTAGTATTAAATGTTAACAGACCAAATAGTTAAATTCAGCTTTGGTTGTGTTGTGATTTGTTACTTTTAGTCCAATTCAGCTTTGTTTTGTTGTAATTAGGGTAAATTTAGAGGAAGTGACACAAATTGGGATAAATATGATTAAATCTAGCTTTAGCTGTGTTAGGTAAGGGTGGTTGTGTAAGGTAGGATATATATTATTTTAAGAGTAACAAACTAGCTTGTTTAGCAAATAGAGCAAATTCGCTTATTTGGATTTGAGTTATTGCTAGCTCAATTTATCTGTGATGTGAATGGAGAGAAGCTACATAGGATTGTGTGTGAGGATATGTGTGGTGATCTTTAGTTAGTTTAGCTTTTTTGAAGGTTGAATTTTGTACACATCTATGATAAATATGGGTAGTTAGCAAAGCTATGACAAATATGGGTAGTACAAGTGGAGATTTTGCTAGATTTGGTTAAATTTAGATTTTGTTAAGATGCATTTGGTAGAATATAGTAAATTTACTTAAATTAACATAGATTTACTGACCACCTAACCCCAAGTGTCCTAACTTAACTAAAGTCAAATCCAATAAGACCGCGGGACGGTTTACCTAAATAAATATTAGTGACATAATTGGAGAGGATATAACAAGTTGGTATATAATAAATATATTCAAACTATAAATATCAATTTGGAATTACTAGTGACAGAACAGTTAAGCATAAATTATTTTGTAAAAATATATATTGAAATATATGTGTGTTTATGAGGATTATGAGCTTTGAATACAACGCAGTAAGATATAGGATACATGTCTGCAAATTTGTATGAAATTTAGGAATTCAGTTTTGGTTAAACTTAGCATATTATAGTTGATGAACAAATTTCTAGAAATGTCTGTAAAACTTTGTTATTGGTTACAGTTTTTGCAAGTTTTGTATGTTTGCCTTTGTGAAAGTTGTATATTAATTGTGCAAGTTATGTATTATTTATGCGAATTGTGTATTTGTGCTAGTTGTTTATTTATTGTATTTGGGCAAGTTGTGTAACATTTGTGCTATATGTGTATTAATTGTAAAAGTTGTGTATTAATCCCGGATGTTTTGAAATTGTATATGTGCAAATTGTGTTTTTGTGCCAATTATGCATTGATTGTAATTGTGAAAGTTGTGTATTAATAGTGAAAGATGTGTATTAATTATGCAAACTGTGTATTAATTGTTAATATTTTGTAATTGTATTTTAGCTAATTGTGTATTTGTGCTAATTGTGTGTGAATGTATTTATGCAGGTTGCATAATAATTCTATTAGTGGAAGTTGTGTAAATATTATATTTATGCTAATAGTGTATTTATACAAGTTGTCTTAATTGCTGAAGAGTAACTCATGCAGTTGTATTTTGTGCAAATTGTGTAAGTTCCATATATGTAATCTGAAAAATTGATCTTCATGAGCAAGTGTGAAAGTGAATTAGTTTTTTATGACAGGTATTTTGTGTTTTTTTATGACAGGTATTTTGTGTTTTTTATGACGGGTATTTTGTGTTTTTTATGACAGGTATTTTGAGTTGTTTATCATATTGTGCATTTTTTGTGAAAGTGCATTTTGATTCGTGTAAGCATATATATAATTTGTGATATTTGTGCAAATAATGTACATTGTACACATGTCATATTTGCGTGTATATGGTATATTTTGTGTGTGTGTGTGTAAATGTTGTGTTGTGTATAAATGACATGTTTTGTGTGTAAATTATATATTTTGTGTGTAAATGATATATTCTGTGTGTAAATGATAAATTTTGTGTATAAATGGCATATTTGTGTGGAAATGTCATACTTTGTGCAAAAATGCAATATTGAGTGTGAATGTGTGCATTTTATACTGTATGTTTTAAGTTTGTGTATTTTTAGTGTATGTTTAAGTGTAACATTTTGTGTGTATAGTGACAAATTATTTGTGTATCTTAATATAACTTTATTTCAAATTACTATTTAAGCTGAGTTATATTTTAAGCAACATAAACACCCTGGTTTAATTATAAAAACAGTATGAAGGTGGGTATTTAATCCTGTAATCACGATATTTGGTAAGTTTGAAAATATCAGGGAAGTTAACAATAGTTTTGGATTTGCTTGAATATTAGGGGTACTTTGGTGATTGTCACGCATCAATATGAATTAAAAGTACAAAAATGAAAGATCGCTTATGGTGAATGAGATGTTCGGTTACTGAATTCTTGTTCTAAATACATTTTAGGGTTTAATACTTCTGACTAAATGGGGCACTGGTGGCAAAACCAGACTATTGTATAGGAAAAAATTGGTTGTAGAGTATGTATGTATGAATGTATGCATGTTTGTATGTATGTATGTATGTATGTTTGTATGTATGTATGTATGTATGTATGTATGTATGTATGTATGTATGTATGTATGTATGTATGTATGTATGTAGTATGGAGCCGGTTGCCTGAGTGGACAGCACACTGGGCTTGTGATCCTGTGGTCCCGGGTTCGATCCCGGGCGCCGGCGAGAAACAATGGGCAGTTTCTTTCACCCTATGCCCCTGTTACCTAGCAGCAAAATAGGTACCTGGGTGTTAGTCAACTGTCACGGGCTGCTTCCTGGGGGGTGGAGGCCTGGTCGAGGACCTGGCCGCGGGGACACTAAAGCCCCGAAATCATCTCAAGATAACCTTAAGATGTATGTATGTATATATGTATGTATGTATGTATGTATGTGTGTATGTATGAATGTGTGTATGTATGAATGTGTGTATGTATGTATGTATGTATGTATGTATGTATGTATGTATGTATGTATGTATGTATGTATGTATGTATGTATGTGTGTATGTATGTATGTATGTATGTATGTAATTATGTATGTATGTATGTATGAATGTATGTATGTATGTATGTATGTATGTATGTATGTATGTATGTATGTATGTATGTATGAATGTATGTAATTATGTATGTATGTATGTATGAATGTATGTATGTATGTATGTACTCACCTAATTGTGTTTGCGGGGGTTGAGCTTTGTCTCTTTGGTCCCGCCTCTCAACTGTCAATCAACTGGTGTACAGATTCCTGAGCCTACTGGGCTCTATCATATCTACATATGAAACTGTGTATGGAGTCAGCCTCCACCACATCACTTCCTAGTGCATTCCATTTATTTACTACTCTGAATATGGACTGACATTCATGAATATGGACTGAATATGAGAGCTCACCTAGTTGTGCTTGCGGTGGTTAAGCTCTGAATCTTTGGTCCCGCCTCTCAACGGTCAATCAACTGGTGTACAGATTCCTGAGCCAACTGGGCCAACTCATATCTACATCTGAAACTGAGTATGGAGTCTGACTCCACCACATCAGTGCCTAATTCATTCTATCTGTTAACTACTCTGACACTGAAAAGGGTCTTTCTAACGTCCGTGTGACTCAATTGGGTACTCGGTTTTCACCTATGTCCCCTTTATCGCGTATCACCCGTGTTAAGCAGATTATCTTTATCTACCCTGTCAATTCCTCTGAGATTTTTGTAGGTAATGATCGTGTCTCTCCGAGCTCTCCTGTCTTCCAGAGACGTGAGGTGCATTTCACGCAGCCTTTTCTCGTAACTCATGCCTTATAGTTCTGGGACTAGCCTAGTAGCGTATCTAATTTTTCCAGCTTCTTCTTTTGCTTGACAAGGAACGGGCTCTATGATGGGGACAAATACTCCAGGATTGGTCGTACATATGTGGTATACAAGGTTCTGAAGGATTCCTTACACAGATTCCTGAAAGCAGTTCTGATGTTAGCCAGTCTTGCATACGTAGCTAATTTTGTTCTTTTGATTTGGGCTTCGAGAGACAGGTTTGGCGTAATATTATCTCCTGGATCTTTCTCTCTGTTCATTTCATGATGTACGTCGTCTCCCATTCGGTATCCCGTGTCTGGACTCCAGTTTCCATCGTCTAGTTTCATTACATTACATGTATTAGGGTTGAAGTTTAGTAGCCATTTTTTGGACCATTCATTAAGTTTGTCTAGATCATCTTGTAGCCTCATATCGTCTGTCTCTGTCTTACTCCTCCTCATACTTTTTGCATCATCAGCAAATAATGAGAGGAACGGATCTATTCCCTCTGGGATATCATTTACATATCAGAAACAGTATAGTTCCTAGGACTGATCCCTGTGGAACTCCACTGATGACGTCTCGCCAATCTTAGACCTCGCTATTCACAATGACTCACGGTCTTCTGTTGCGTAGGTACTCACTTATCCAACAGAGTATATTCCCTTTCACTCCTGCCTGCATCTCCAGCTTGTGCACTAGTCTCTTATGTGGTACTGTGTCAAAAGCTTTCTGGCAATCTTTTCTGCTTAAATTGCTTTCGAGTACTGGAAACAGTCACGGAAGCCGATCGCTTTTGGTTTTTCCAACGGCCGGCTTCTGGGCCCTAAAATTTTTCCATGAACGTCGGCGACGGCCAGCTTCTCGGCCCTGAATTTTTTCCAAGGAGATTAAATGGCTCCCTTCCATCTCCTACTATTTTTCTCCAAAGAGATTAATTATCACCCTTCTGGCATCTCTAAATTTCATCACCTCGGTGATGCGCGAAGGTACAGTCATCCCTAATGTTTAGTGACATCACTTAGCCAGTATTCATCTTCCTCAATAACTCATCTTCCACGAGTTTTCTGTGATGACATATATAATCCCCATTTTCAATTATTTAATAATAAATCCCATTTTCAAAGATTATTTCTAGTTAAAGGTTGTGTATTAATGCATGAGAATGAAATTCCAGAAGGCCTTTAGGGGAGAACCATATGGTAGTTCCTATTTAAGGGGCCAGGTGCACAAAAATATTTGTCAAAATATGAAATAAAGTATAAAATGTTAACCAAATCTAGCGTTATTTGACTTCAGAATTAAGGAATGAATTTTATATGAATTTAAAAAAAAAGTTTGCAATTGGTACTGATAATAAGAATAACAGTTACTGCAACTCATGCATAATGCAGTGATAAAGGGATGTAAGCACTTGTCCAACGCACAAAGAAGAAAAGTAGTACTAAGGAGTCCACAAAGTAGATATACAGCTGATGCCTTCCGGGATTGCTGATTTCGACCCGTAGGGTAAAATTTTACACAAATAATAATGAGTAAGTATGGTATTTTGCTGCATTTTATTAAATATTATATTAATACATTGCCCATGGCAATATTTATGTCCACCATTTTTGAAGGTTATCTTGAGATGATTTCGGGGCTTTTTAGTGTCCCCGCGGCCCGGTCCTCGACCAGGCCTCCACCCCCAGGAAGCAGCCAGTGACAACTGACTAACACCCAGGTACCTATTTTACTGCTAGGTAACAGGGGCATAGGGTGAAAGAAACTCTGCCCATTGTTTCTCGCCGGCGCCCGGGATCGAACCCGGGACCACAGGATCACAAATCCAGTGTGCTGTCCGCTCGGCCGACTGGCTCCCCGGCTTCCTACCGGGGTAGGAAGATTTTTTTTCTTTCTCACCTGATTTTGTTGTGGCTCCTACATCTTTGAGAATACATATTCTTCACTAAGTTTGTGAAGTTTGAACAAAATTGACCGACATGTAAATCAGCATCAGGTGCCAGAACGTGTGACTTTTAATTTTTTGGGCCGAGTTATTAACAGATTTAAAACTCTATTTTCTTTGTCAATTTCGATTGTTTTTGCTGAATGAAGATCAGATGAGGGCTTAATCACTTATTAAAAGTATACTTATATATCCCCCTAACCGATTATCTCTATCCCTAAATTTTGTTTTTTCTGGGGGATTATTTTTTCTTGACTTCATTTCAACACATATGAACCTACAACTTTCACATATTCGAGTACGAATATGTGTGCCAAGCAACATTTATTAAAACTAACAAGATATGACATCAATTCAAACTACTATATTTATTGACAAGAACTTTACTTTATTTTTTTTGTATGAACAGGATTTTCAACTTTGAGACTCCATAAAAAATTCAGTTTCTAAGAGATTCCCTCCATTTTACATATTATGTGCAAAGGTCTTAGTTCTAAGGTTTCCATAAAACAGTTTATTCATAAACTCATAACTTTGGGAGTTATACATTTTTACGTGTAAATTTTGCGCATATATTTAAGACCACATTGACTAATTTTTTTTTACAGTAAACTATACTCTCAAACTACATTTATTTAAGGAAATTGAACGTTATATGCCGTTCTGAACCCATAGTGAATAATATAAAAATTTGTGAAATTTTAAAGAAGATATAGTCATTTGAATTTGTTGAATTTTTTAATATTTTTTTTTATGTTTATGTTATGATGTTGATCCATTAGGAAAAGTTGGAGCATTCATCATGTAGATTATGCACAAAACATTTGAGAGTGTTTGAGGAAGGCTGAGAAATTGTGAACCCAGCCCCTTAAACCAATGTTCTGCCAATCATTAACAACCGCTGGGGTTTAAACTTCAGAAGGTCCCATACAAATATCTTACCTAATGTCTATTAAATACCCTTATTAATACGCTCTTTCGTCCCCGTTTATCCCCTTACACTCGTCAATGATGTCACTCATCAATATGCAGAAGCCCTATTAAAATAAACCCTTATTATGCCCATTCATCTGCTGGTACACCATACTTCTCATCTAATTATTTGCTCCAATTTTGTTTAGTAACTAGTAAAGGCTATTTAAATTGCGAAAAAGATTGTGGGCCTCAGCTAAAAAAAATTAATCGTAACTAATATTCGTAAGTCTAAGGTAGCTTATTGAGGAAAAAAATACAAGAATTAAAAATGAATGAAACAGCTTCCTCCTTTTAATTAAAATTAATCTTAAAAAATTTAAGGCCCAGAAGCTGGCCGTCGCCAAAGTTCACAACAAAATTTTTGGACACAGAAGCCGACCATTGGTAAAACCAAAACAGGCGGCTTCCATGCCTTCGTCCACTACTCTTGCGGAGCGTTTTCCACTTCCCTTAGGGGTTGTAGGGTTCTGGGCTGTGGTTCCCTGATGCTTTTCTCTCTTCCTGCGCTCCTTAATGCATCTGCTGCCTTTTTTTCTCCTCCCTTGTCATATCCCAAAACTTGAATACGTTTTGAACTTTGTTACATTTAATAGTCTGTTCTGCCTTGCTAAAAGTCCTCTTTTGTGCTCTCGTTTGTGAATGCCAACCTTTATCAATCGGTCTCTGTCCTTGTTGTACTAGCCAAGCCTGAAAACCTTTTCTATATTTTGTTCAACCCTTCCCATCTGCCTCGCTTTCAAGATCTCTTTAATTGCTCTTTTGCTCTCTATCAGCCAGCTAGTACATCTTGCCTATTGCAGAGTAGTAGCTACTTTCATGGCAACTTCCTTTACTGCAGACATAGCTTCATGGCTTCTTCTAATCATATCTGCCAATGAGGGTTGTACTGTAGCAGTTCCTTCAAAAGATTACCAGCTTCTTGAGGGATGGTTCGTGGTTGATACTCAGTAGGATTCTCTTTCAGGCTTATTAACACCTCCTCTGATGCCTTCAGCTCATCCTGCAGGTTGGTTATGCATGTATGTGTGTATGTATGTATGTATGTATGTATGTATGTATGTATGTATGTATGTATGTATGTATGTATGTATGTATGTATGTATGTATGTATGTATGTAAGTTTGCATGCATGTATGTATGTGCATGTATGTATGTATGTGCATGTATGTATGCATGTGCATGTATGTCTTTGTATGTATAAATGTATTGTTATGATAATCTCCTTCAAGAGAGATTTGGCCTGCTCTTTCCTATCGTCATGTTACTTCAGTACATCTACAACATCTAGATACTACAAGGGAGTGTAGTACATATTAGTCAAATATCTTTTTCCAGGCGCAAACGTATCATACACTCGCTCTCCACCTCCCCCCTTCCTCGTCGCCGATCAACAAACTAGCATTTCCAGCCTGCCCACTTCTGATTGGTGAATCGACATCTGCACCACTGCACTTCTGCACCTCAGCGCCATCTACCTAACCGATGTCTGGGCCTGCACCAGCCATTGGAGTTAGAATATCCTGTGCTCTCAAGCTGAAACAACCATCTGATATAGGTTCTGTCTATTAGTGGATGTTCTCAGCCAGCGCTTTATTCTCAGCACCTGTTAATTTCATTTTGTCTTTATCCATTTTAGAGTAACGTCACCTCTATATTATTTTATGTTATTTTTTTAATTTATAATCTTGTGAGTTTGCACTGTACATAGCCAAGGAATTGTGTTATTCATAATTTGTTTTCAATTTAATTAAAGTTTCATTGTTCATACTATTTGTTTTGCTTGTTTGGCCTTACTTTGCCACAGGACACAACAGCTATGCAGTCATCTTTTTTTTCTTAAATGTGATAGGCATTGACACCAGCCATTGGGAGGACTGCCGAACACCTACACTTCTTTTTTCCATCACAGTATGTATGTGCATGTGGGTATGTACTCACCTATATGTACTCACCTATATGTGCTTGCAGGATCGAGCATTGACTCTTGGATCCCGCCTTTCTAGCTATCGGTTGTTTACAGCAATGACTCCTGTCCCATTTCCCTATCATACCTAGTTTTAAAAGTATGAATAGTATTTGCTTCCACAACCTGTTCCCCAAGTGCATTCCATTTTTCTACTACTCTCACGCTAAAAGAAAACTTCCTAACATCTCTGTGACTCATCTGAGTTTCCAGTTTCCACCCATGTCCCCTCGTTCTGTTATTATTACGTGTGAACATTTCATCTATTTCCACTTTGTCAATTCCCCTGAGTATTTTATATGTCCCTATCATATCTCCTCTCTCCCTTCTTTTCTCTAGTGTCGTAAAGTTCAGTTCCTTCAGCCGCTCTTCATATCCCATCCCTCGTAACTCTGGGACAAGCCTCGTCGCAAACCTCTGAACCTTCTCCAGTTTCTTTATGTGTTTCTTCAGGTGGGGGCTCCATGATGGCGCGGCATACTCTAAGACGGGTCTCACGTAGGCAGTGTAAAGCGCCCTAAAAGCTTCCTCATTTAGGTTTCTGAATGAAGTTCTAATTTTCGCCAGTGTAGAGTACGCTGCTGTCGTTATCCTATTTATATGTGCCTCAGGAGTTAGATTAGGTGTCACATCCACTCCCAGGTCTCTTTCTCGAATCGTTACAGGTAGGCTGTTCCCCTTCATTGTGTACTGTCCCTTTGGTCTCCTGTCACCTGATCCCATTTCCATAACTTTACATTTACTGGTGTTAAACTCCAGTAGCCATTTCCCTGACCATCTCTGCAGCCTGTTTAAGTCCTCTTGGAGGATCCTACAATCCTCGTCTGTCACAACTCTTCTCATTAATTTTGCGTCATCTGCAAACATTGACATGTATGATTCCACTCCTGTAAACATATCGTTTACGTAAATTAGAAAGAGGATTGGTCCCAGCACCGATCCTTGAGGTACTCCACTTGTTACTGTTCGCCAGTCCGACTTTTCGCCCCTTACCATTACCCTCTGGCTCCTTCCTGTTAGGTAGTTCTTCACCCATACTAGGGCCTTTCCGCTTACTCCTGCCTGCCTCTCAAGTTTGTATAGCAGTCTCATGTGCGGTACCGTATCAAAGGCCTTTTGGCAGTCAAGAAATATGCAGTCTGCCCAGCCTTCTCTGTCCTGCCTTATCCTTGTTACTTTATCATAGAATTCTAAAAGGTTTGTTAGGCATGATTTCCCTGTCCAGAACCCATGTTGGTGCTTGTTTACAAACCCAATGCTCTCCAGGTGCTCAACAAGTCTTAGTCTAATTATTCTTTCAAGTATTTTGCAGGGGATGCTTGTCAGTGATACGGGTCTGTAGTTAAGTGCCTCCTCCCTATCACCTTTTTTGAAAATCGGTACGACATTTGCCTCCTTCCAGCAACTGGGCAATTCTCCCGACATAAGTGACTCATTAAAGATCATTGCCAGAGGCACGCTGAGAGCCTGCGCTGCCTCTTTAAGTATCCACGGTGATACTTTGTCTGGTCCAACAGCTATATTTGCATCCAGTGTTGTCAACTGTTTCATTACATCCTCTGCTGTCACCTCTATATCTGATAGTCTTTCATCTTGGGTAATCTCTTCTAACAATGGGAGCTGCTCAGGCTCGGTTGTGAACACTCCATGGAATTTTGCATTCAGTACCTCGCAGATTTCCTTGTCGCTTTCTGTATATGCCCCTTCTGTTTTCCTCAGTCTTGTCACTTGGTCATTTACCGACATCTTCCTTCTTATATGGCTATGTAGTAATTTTGGTTGCTTTTTCGCTTTGACTGCAATATCGTTCTCATAATTTCTTCCGACACTCGTCTTATGTTAATGTAATCATTCCTAGCTCTGTTACATCTAATCCTGTTGTCCTCTGTCCTTTGTCTTCTGTACTTCCTCCACTCCCTCCTGCTTCTCACCTTTGCTTCCTGACACTGTCTATTAAACCATGGGTTATTATATTCCCTCCTGCTTTTTTCCTTTATTGTTGGAATAAATCTATCTTCAGCCTCCTTGCATTTCAATATGACTTGGTTCATCATACCTTGCACTGTTTTTCCTCTAAGTTCTTCCTCCCACTGCACTTCTCCCAGGTAGTCCCTTATCCTTCTGTAGTCCCCTTTTCTGTAATCAAGTCTCCTTTCCCGGACCTCTTGTCCTTTGGTCACAATTTTAAGCTCCATCATGTAGTCAAAGACTAGGACACAATGGTCACTAGCTCCTAGTGGTATTTCATGTTCCAACTGCTCGATGTCTTCTACATTCTGAGTGATAATGAGATCTAATAGGCTGGGCGTATCCCCTCCTCTTTCCCTAGTATCTTCTTTCACATGCTGTGTTAGGAAATTCCTGTCAATAACGTCTACCAGCTTCGCTCCCCAGGTCTCCTCCCCGCCATGGGGATTCCTCGTTTCCCAATCTATCTCTCCGTGATTTAGGTCCCCCATGACCAGCAGCTTCGCTCTCATTCTATGCGCTAAAGTTGCTGCCCTCTGCAGTTCATCCATACATGTCTTGTTGCTGTCCTCGTACTCCTGCCTGGGCCTTCTACTGTTTGGTGGGGGATTGTAAAGTATCAAGATTACAATCTTCTTCCCATCCACTGTCAGAGTTCCATGTATGAAGCTTGTGCTTTCATTGGTACCCGGATTTTCCAGCTCATCAAACTTCCATTTCCGCTTTATTAGTAGTGCCACTCCTCCTCCCTGTCTCTGTGTCCTTTCTTTTCTTATCACCTGGTACCCCTCTGGAAAGATTGCATCCGAGATCATGCCATTTATTTTAGTTTCCACTATTGCCACTATGTCTGGGTCTGCCTCACTAACTCTTTCTTTTATCTCTTCTGCTTTATTGGCTACCCCATCAGCATTGGTGTACCAAACCTTGAGACTCTAATTGGAAACTCGGGTGTCAGAGTTCCCCCTTTCACCAGGGGTCTGGGGGGAACTGGGGGGTGTCTGGGGGGCAAGTGGGGGCTGTGGGGGTGAGTGGGGGGTGCTAGGGGGGTGCCTGGGAGTGCCTGGTAGGCGAATGGGGTCTGGGCATCTAGGGGGGTAGGAAGGGCATAATGGGTCTGAAAGTTAGGGGTCTGAATAGCATAGGGGGGTTGAGAAATAGAGTGAGACTGAGAGTCAGATAGAGGTTGAGAGGTTGGGGGGGAGAGGGATACTGAGGGCGGAGAGCTGAGATGAGAATGGAGCATGAGTGCTGGGAGTGGAAGAGAGGGTATATTAGTTAGGGGGGAATCGGGGGTAGGTGGGGGTTTTGGGGTAGAAGAGGGGAAGAGGGAGATGGGGGAAGGTGTTAGGGGGTCACAAGGTGAGGGGGTTAAATGTGGGCTGGAGGTGCATAGGAGGGGTGAGGGTTTGGTGGGGTTTGGGGGTGAGTGGAAGAGGGGTGCAGTGGAAGCTGGGATGGAGTAGATGGAATTGAAGTCAATGGGGTAGAAGGGGCAGGGGAGTAGGAAGGGGTATTTGGGGAGGGGGGATGGGAAGGTGGGTTTGGGGAGGGCATGGCTTGACCCACTGGGGTCGCTGACAAGTGTGATGTAGCAGGGGCAGGGGAATCGTTGGGGAGGTGCAAATGTGGAAGGGACAGGGGGGTTTTGGGAGGCTGAGGCAGGGGGGATGTATAGGAGGGCTGAGTTGGGGAGGATGCGACCTGGGAGGTGACCTGGGAGGTGGCCTGGGAGGTGACCTGGGATGTGACCTGGGAGGTGAGACTACCTGAGAGGCTAGTATGTATGTATGTATGAATGCATGTACTCACCTAATTGTGCTTGCGGGGGTTGAGCTCTGGCTCTTTCGTCCCGCCTCTCAACTGACGTACAGATTCATGAGCCCAATGGGCTCTATCATATCTTCATTTGAAACTGTGTATGGAGTCAGCCTCCACCACATCACTGCCTAATGCATTCCATCTGTTAACTGCTCTGACACTGAAAAAGCTCTTTCTAACGTCCCTGTGGCCCATTTGGGTAATCAGTTTCCACCTGTATCCCCTTGTTCGCGTACCACCCGTGTTAAACAGTTTATCTTTACCTACCCTGTCAATTCCTGTCAATGTAGGTAGTAATCATGTCTCCACTTACTCTTCTGTCTTTTAGTGTCGTTAGGTGCATTTATCGCAACCTTTCTTAGTAACTCATGCCTCTTAGTTCTGGGACTAGCCTAGTGGCATATCTGAACTTTTCAAGCTTCGCCTTGTGCTGGACAAGATACGGGCTCCATGCTGGGGCCGCATACTCCAGAATTCGTCTTACATATGTGGTATACAAAGTGTTGAATGATTCCTTACATGTATGTATGAATGTTTGTATGTGTGGCTATTTGTTTAGAAACAGTTTTCTTGAATTGTGGAGCAAGCTTAGGATTTTTTGCAATTTTCTTTTTCTTGGAGTTTCTCGTGATGAGGCATATTACAGCTAGTATTGTAGGTTTCAGTCAAATAGTTAAGCTAGAAAACTAGAATAATTAAACAGCAATTATCTATACGCACGAGATCTGACAGTTTAGTGATGACAATTCAACTCTTAATGGGATTAAGGAACAAACGCTGCAAATAAAATGTTGTGTGATACCGGTTGGGTATTGTTAATCTCCTTTTAAGTGCTAAAGAGTATATAAACCTTTTAATTCCTAAATAATGAATATGGAGCCAAGAAGAATGAATTAACAAAAATATATAGTTAATACAGGTTTGATAAATTATTGAGTAGGGGTATTAGTTGGGGATAAAACATTTATATCTTGCAGGCTAATGGTGTTTTAATGTTATTTGAAGTAGAGACAGATGAATTTAATTGAAAGCTTGTAAGGGAATGGTAATGAGAAGTATGTATATTTTAAATTAAAAAAAAATATATATATAAATATGTATATATATATATATATATATATATATATATATATATATATATATATATATATATATATATATATATATATAAATATATATATATATATATATATATATATATATATATATATATATATATATATATATATATATATATGTATATATTAGTATATTTTGGTAGCAGTCTTTCCTGTAGACATATATTATTAAATATGACCGAAAAAGTAAGATTAATAATTCTAACACGAATTTTCTCGATCTTTCGTACATTTCTTTTCACTGTTGGTGGTAATTCAAAAATCAATTCTCCAAAAATAAAAATGAATTTTGGAGAATTGATTTTTGAATTACCACCAACAGTGAAAAGAAATGTACGAAAGATCGAGAAAATTCGTGTTAGAATTATTAATCTTACTTTTTCGGTCATATTTAATAATATATATGTATATATATATGTATATATATATATGTATATATATGTATATATATATATATATATATATATATATATATATATATATATATATATATATATATATATATATATATGCGAACAAGCCTGAATGGTCCCCAGGACATATGCAACTGAAAACTCACACCCCAGAAGTGACTCGAACCCATACTCCCAGAAGCAACGCAACTGGTATGTACAAGACGCCTTAATCCACTTGACCATCACGACCGGACATAATGAGGTGAGAGCCGAGGCTATTTGAACCACCCCACCGCCGGCACTCGGATAGTTATCTTGGGCATAGCATTTTACCAAATCACCTCATTCTTTGGGGCAACACGTGAGGAACACAAATGCGAACAAGCCTGAATGGTCCCCAGGACATATGCAACTGAAAACTCTCACCCCAGAAGTGACTCGAACCCATACTCCCAGAAGCAACGCAACTGGTATGTACAAGACGCCTTAATCCACTTGACCATCACGACCGGACATAATGAGGTGATAGCCGAGGCTATTTGAACCACCCCACCGCCGGCACTCGGATAGTTATCTTGGGCATAGCATTTTACCAAATCACCTCATTCTTTGGGGCAACACGTGAGGAACACAAATGCGAACAAGCCTGAATGGTCCCCAGGACATATGCAACTGAAAACTCACACCCCAGAAGTGACTCGAACCCATACTCCCAGAAGCAACGCAACTGGTATGTACAAGACGCCTTAATCCACTTGACCATCACGACCGGACATAATGAGGTGATAGTCACTTCTGGGGTGTGAGTTTTCGAGTCACTTCTGGGGTGTGAGTTTTCAGTTGCATATGTCCTGGGGACCATTCAGGCTTGTTCGCATATATATATATATATATATATATATATATATATATATATATATATATATATATATATATATATATATATATATATATATATATACATATATACATATATATACATATATATATATACATATATATATATACATATATATTATTAAATATGACCGAAAAAGTAAGATTAATAATTCTAACACGAATTTTCTCGATCTTTCGTACATTTCTTTTCACTGTTGGTGGTAATTCAAAAATCAATTCTCCAAAATTCATTTTTATTTTTGGAGAATTGATTTTTGAATTACCACCAACAGTGAAAAGAAATGTACGAAAGATCGAGAAAATTCGTGTTAGAATTATTAATCTTACTTTTTCGGTCATATTTAATAATATATGTCTACAGGAAAGACTGCTACCAAAATATACTAATATATACATATATATATATATATATATATATATATATATATATATATATATATATATATATATATATATATATATATATATATATATATATATTTATATATATATATATATATATATATATATATATATATATATATATATATTTATATATATATATATATATTTATATATATATATATATATATATATATATATATATATATATATATATATATATATACATATTTATATATATATTTTTTTTTAATTTAAAATATACATACTTCTCATTACCATTCCCTTACAAGCTTTCAATTAAATTCATCTGTCTCTACTTCAAATAACATTAAAACACCATTAGCCTGCAAGATATAAATGTTTTATCCCCAACTAATACCCCTACTCAATAATTTATCAAACCTGTATTAACTATATATTTTTGTTAATTCATTCTTCTTGGCTCCATATTCATTATTTAGGAATTAAAAGGTTTATATACTCTTTAGCACTTAAAAGGAGATTAACAATACCCAACCGGTATCACACAACATTTTATTTGCAGCGTTTGTTCCTTAATCCCATTAAGAGTTGAATTGTCATCACTAAACTGTCAGATCTCGTGCGTATAGATAATTGCTGTTTAATTATTCTAGTTTTCTAGCTTAACTATTTGACTGAAACCTACAATACTAGCTGTAATATGCCTCATCACGAGAAACTCCAAGAAACTATTTGGATAGAATTAAACGAAAAAGCAAATAACCTTATAGCAGGAGTTATATATAGGCCACCAAATTTAGACAGAATGGAAGCAAAGCACCTATGGGATGAAATATCTTGATTATTTAGATCTAACAGTGTTTATGTCATGGGTGACTTTAATTTTAGTGGAATAAACTGGTTGAACAAAATAGGGAATAATGAAGCAGATTTTCTAGAATTAATTGACGGTTGCTTTCTTATGCAACACATTAAGGAACCAATGCAGGGAAATAATATTTTAGATTTAGTGTTAACTAACAGGGAAACACAAATTACGGACATCGAAATAGGGAGTGAGCTAAGGAACAGTGATCATAAAGAAATCAGATTTAGCATAGAATGGAATAGATCTGTAAGAGAAAATTCTGTTAAAGTACCTGATTTTCGAAAAGCTGATTTCAATAGCTTAAAAAAATTTTGGGGTCAAATAGATTGGAAAGTCTTGGGTATGGGGTGTGGGCCGGTCTTGGAGCTAGACGTGAACCCAGCGATAGGTGACGTAAAAAGGGTTTTCGATGTGGATTCAAAATATAACCTATTTAAAAATATTCTAACCAAAGCCTAGGAATGTAGTATACCATATAAAATGAATGGATCGAATACTAATGACCTAAGTGGATAACAAAGGATCTGAAGAACCTTATAGGTAAAAAGAGAGCTTGGTACAAAAGGATTAAGAATGGGGAAGTCTGTTTAGAACAGGAATTTGTACAACTGGTTAGAAATACTAAAAAAGAGATAAGGAAAGCAAAAAAAACCATGAAGTTCGCATAGCAGAGCAAGCAAAAATAAATCCTAAAGGGTTTTTCCAATTATACCGGACAAAGATTAGGGAAAGGATAGGTCTATTAAAAACTGAGACAGGTCAGATAACAGATAGTGATGAAGAGATGAGTATTATTTTTAATAAATATTTTCTATCTGTATTTACTAAGGAGGAACTTAACAATATGCCTTCAGCCGAACAAGTCTATGCGGGTGGGGACGAGGACAGGCTGACGAGTTTAGCAGTTACCAGGGAGGATGTTCTTAAACAAGTAGTAAAACTCAAACCAAACAAATCCCCAGGGCCGGATGAAGTGTTTGCCAGGGTGCTTAAAGAATGCAAAGAGGAGCTTTGCGACCCACTGTCTACCATATTTATTAAATCAATAGATTCAGGCAGAGTGCCAGAGTTATGGAAAGTTGCTAATGTGATACCAGTTTTTAAGAAAGGAGATAGATCACTTGCGTCTAACTATCGACCAATTACCCTAACGTCTATTGTGGGAAAGTTACTCGAATCTATAATTGCAAATAAAATTCGTCTTCATCTTGAAAAACATAAATTAATAATTGAGTCGCAACATGGTTTTATAAATGACCGTTCATGTTTAACAAATTTGTTATCTTTTTATTCTAGCATAGTTGAGGCAGCTGACAGTGGTAAGGATTGTGATGTTGTGTACCTTGACTTTAGCAAAGCTTTTGATACAGTGCCACATGAAAGACTGATTAAAAAAGATAGCGGCTCATGGTATTGGGGGTGCTATATTAAGCTGGATTAGGGCATGGCTATACCAAAGGAAACAGAGAGTTAGTATAAATGGAGGCAAGGCAGAGTGGGAAAATGTTGGAAGTGGAGTGCCTCAAGGTTCTGTCCTGGGACCTCTGTTGTTTATAATATATATAGATGATTTAGATTCAGGTTTGAGTAGCAACATTTGCAAATTTGTCGATGATACGAAAATCGATAGGGAAATTAATTCGGAGGAGGACTCACTATCACTTCAAGTTGATCTAAATAGGGTTTTGAAATGGTCAAATGATTGGCAGATGCAGTTTAATGCTGACAAATGTAAAGTTCTGATGCTAGGTAATGATTATAGAGTTACAAGATACGAGCTAGATGGTGTTGAGATTGCGAAGTCGGATTGCGAAAGGGATCTGGGAGTTATGATTAGTAAGAATTTAAAACAATAGGATCAATGCATGAATGTTCGTAATAAGGCAAATCGGACACTCGGATTTATTAATCGCAGCGTTAGTAACAAGACACCTGGTGTGGTTCTTAAGCTATATCTTGCTCTGGTTAGGCCCCATTTAGATTATGCAGTTCAGTTTTGGTCGCCGTATTATAGAATTGATAAAAATTCATTTGAACGTGTCCAGCGTAGGATGACTAAGTTAATTCCCCAAATTAGAAATCTTTCATATGAAGAAAGGTTAACAAAGCTTAAGTTGCATTCACTGGAAAGGCGAAGAGTTAGGGGTTACACAATAGAGGTTTACAAGTGGATGAATGGACATAACAAAGGGGATATTAATAGGGTATTAAAAGTATCAAAACAATACAGAACACGAAACAATGGGTATAAATTGGATAAGTTTAGATTTAGGAAAGACTTGGGTAAATACTGGTTCGGTAACAGGGTTGTTGATTTGTGGAACCAATTGCCGCATAACATGGTCGAGGTGGGGTCCCTCGATTATTTCAAGCATGGGTTGGACATGTATATGAGTGGGATTGGGTGGTTATAAATAGGAGCTCCCTCGTATGGGCCAATAGATCTTCTGCAGTTGCCTTTGTTTTTATGTTCTTATATGGTATACTACGTTCCTGAGCTTTGCTTAGAATTTTTTTAAATAAGTTATATTTTGAATCCACATCGAAATCCCCTTTTCCGTCACCTGTCGCTGGGTTCACGTCTAGCCCACACCCCATCCCCAAGGCATTTCAATCTATTTGACCCCAAATATTTCTTAGGCTACTGAAATCATCTTTTCGAAAATCAGGCATTTTAACAGAATTTTCTCCTACAGATCTATTCCATTCTATGCTAAATCTGATTTCTTTATGATCACTGTTCCCTATCACTGTTCTGGTCTTGTCCTTACTCTCATGGAGGGTAGAGTAAATAGTTCCGTGATTTGGGTGTTCATGGTAGGTTGTTCTATTCGTATGTGAATTGCTTCAAGAATTTGTAATCTTCTTGCATCTTGGGTTTTGTCTATTATACAGATATTTTTGTTCAACATTGCTGTTGTTAGGGTGATGTCATGGGCTTGTCTCATGTGATTCCTAGGGGCACCTGATTGAAGATGACATGTCAAACGCCTCGTCAGCTTGGTCGACGTCACACCTATGTACATAGATTGAAGGTTACATCCTTCGTGGGGGCAAGTGTACATGTATACTACGCTTGACTGCTGTAGAGGGTTCTCCGTCGGCTTCGGGCTGTTTTTGATAAGGAGTTCGGAAGTCTTCTTGGTTTTGTAGAATATGATCAGGTCTATGTTTTTTTTAGGGGTAATGCTTTTTACTCCTTTACGGATTATTTCTTTCATTATTCTTTCCTCTTTTATATGTTCACTGTGCATGGTTGATTTGTAATATAATTTTATTGGAGGTATTGTGGTTTCTGTTCTAGGTTCAGGATTATAACCATCGGTCCAAGTGTCTTCTTATAGCAGCGTTTATTTCCGCGTTGCTATATCCGTTGTTCACCAATACCTGAGTTACTCTTTCAAACTCTCTACTCACGTTGCTCCATTCGGAGCAGTGAGTAAGCGCTCGACGAATATAAGCATTGAGAACACTGGCTTTGAGAACACCGAGAAGGGTCTAAAAGCTACTAGGCCCCAAACCTGCACAAGTGCTCCCACTGAACTGGACGCTCTCTGACAAATGCTCAAAACTTTGGTCACTGAGTTGATCGAAAGTCTGCTGTCTTCACATGGAATCAAGCAAACCACAGAGACTCGGAAGACAATTGAGCACAAGCTCAAAAAAATCGAAGATGTAATATCCACACCGTCAAGACAGCAGGGCAGGAGACACCCCCATAAAAAACAGATAGAGTCCAGCTCGTCGGAAAGCGACATTGATGAGTCAATTTCAGGTCCACTAACAACTTATACACCAATTGCAACTTCCATGGCGTGTTCATCAGACTCCATGGATACCATGGAATTATCAGCAAATTCCAAGAACCTAGAGGTCTAAAGATCCTGCAATGGAATGCGCAAGGACTGCGCACTAAATTGCAACACTTGCAATGCATAGCAGCAACCAAGGGCATAGACATCCTGATACTAAAGGAGAGCTTGCTTCGAGCCGGATTAGAACCTAAAATCTCAGGCTATCGAGGCTTCTTCCTTCCATGGATCAATGGGCAAGCCAGGGGATGTGCAATCTATGTAAAATGTGACCTGATCTCCAAGTCCATAACCAGCCCACCCAATTGTGGAGCAGGGACAGAGGTAATGGGAGTCACCATTGAGCTAAGACATGACAAACTTGAAGTGTTCAATGTGTACAGGTCTCCACAAGCCGAAATGGATCTCTCTGTGTTATTTGGACACGCGACAACAACAAACACAATCATTTGTGGAGATTTTAATGCCCATCATCGATTGGCACTGGGCTCGAACAGAACAAATGAACCAGGCATACACATTACACATCTACTGGACCAGCTTCCAGAAATACAAATCCTAAACAAGAATGAATCTACCCACATCCAAGGAGGCAGATTAGACCTAACCTTCGTTTCAGCCTTCCTTAGAGATGCAGCAACATGGTCAGTTGAGCCCACACTCACAAGCGACCACTATGGGGTCCAAATTGATCTTCAGTTAGACCTACCCACCCCACCTCCGCCTCCATCTGAAGCCTGGAACTTGGCTTTAGCAAACTGGGACCTATTTCAAAACCTCATTTCAGAGTGGCAAAGAAACTATGATCTTCCCGAAGACATTAATCAGGCAGAACAAGAATTTGTCAAAGCGATTCAAAGTGCAGCCAACCACTCAATCCGACTGAAAAAACAGTCCACCGGACACCATAAAGATCATTGGTACTATTGCGAACGTGTCAAAGAACTCAACCATAGACGCAATAGAACAAGAAAGCTATACAAAAAGCAGCCAAGTGACCGCAACAGGATCTTACTTTGTGAGGTCAAGGAACATGTACATCGAGGGACCAGACAAATAAAAGAACAAAAGTGGCTGGAATGGTGTTCACACCTGAATGAACACACCTCTCTCGGAGAGATGTGGCAGCAAATTCACCGGGCCAAAGGGAATAAAACACCTAAAGCTCCACACCCCAAGGATCCTCAACAGGAAGCCGAAGTACTGACAACCAGGTTTGCAGAGAGAGCAGCCAGCAATCAACTTCCACCAGATGTATTAGCAGTACAGACCGGACTAGAGGAAGAAAGGTGGCACAGAATCCTTACAGCATGTGAAGAAGTCTCTGACACTAATGCTCCCTTCACACTGGATGAGCTCAATCGGGCTAAGAAAAACTCCAAGGATACATCCCCTGGCCGACAAAATAACCTATAAAACGATTAGAAACCTCGGCCCAGAGGGAGACGCTGCATACCTAAGGTTAATTAATTTAGCCTGGACTTCTCAAACTAGACCTTCTGCTTGGAATAGAGCAGACATAGTGCCGATCCCAAAACCCAAAGATCCAGCTAATCCCAGGCCCATCTCTCTCCAAAGCTGTGCAGCCAAGACGGCTGACAGAATGGCACTCAACAGACTGGAGTGGAAAATGCCTAAACTGCACCATGATATGTATGACTATAGAAGAGGGGTTGGCACAGTGGAATGTATTACAACTCTGTTAGCCCACTTGAATGACAGACCAGGAATGCTGATAATCCTGGACCTCGAAAAAGCCTTTGAACTGGCTAGCGCCCCAGCTATTCTCTGCTGCCTCATTGACAAAGAGGTCAGAGGCAACCTGCTCTCCTGGACCAAAACCTGTCTCATAAACAGAGAAGCAAGAGTAAAACTTCATGGCACAGTCTCTGAGTACAAAAGACATGAAAATGGTACACCGCAAGGAGGTATTCTCAGCCCTCTTCTCTTCAACTGTTTAATGGAAAGAATAATGAGGTTGAAACTCCCACATCACTACACGCTGCTAAACTACGCGGACGACTTTGTCATCATCATAAAAGGAAGGGATGCGGCGCGCCTTGCACCCAAATGCTTAGACTGCATCAGTAAAGAGGCAAAACAGATTGGGATCAAACTCAACCCCTCAAAGTCAAAGGCCATGCCCATAAAAATAGCGAAGCCCAAAATCCAACTCACAGTACAGGGTCAACCAATAGAATGGGTCGACACCTATCAGTATCTAGGAATCATCCTGGACACACACATGAATTTTAATGCTGAGGTCACTTACTTGAGAGAGCGAACTGCGGCCCGGACGGCAATCCTCAGGTCGCTAACCTCCCTTTCTGGAGGAGCCAATCTGCAAGTCCTTCGCACATACTATGTACAGGCAGTCAGATCAGTGATCGATTATGCCGCACCTGCACGCACAAATCTCTCACACCAACAGTGGAAAAAGCTTGAAGTTGCCCAAAACAATGCTATGAGAGCTGCACTGGGAGTCCTCATGTGGACCAGGCTTAAAACTCTTAGACTGGAGACGGGTTTGCCCTCTCTACAAAAAAGAATATCACAAAGGACAGCTACAATTATCAGTAAGATAATTATTTCTTCTGATCCAAGCCCAGTACGGCAGGTCTTGGTGGTTGGACTAGGCCAAAACAATGGAATCTCTTGGGTTGCAAGAGCAGGAAATGTCCTAAACAGACTACATTTGAAAAACATGATTCTTGGTAGAGAGGGTGATCATCCACACCCAAATTACACTCCTTCCGCGCCGTGGGAAGAGCCTACTTTCAAAATAGTAATAGAAAGTCTCCCAATGAAAAAGGCTGCCTATGATCCGACAATCCTAAGGCGCATAATAAAAGAGCAAATGTATAGCATAGCAGTAGCAGGAGCACCCACATCTTCACAGACGGATCGGTGGACACAGAAAATGAGAGTGCTGGCGCTGCTCTTTGCACGACCAGCGTTCAGGCATATTGGAGACTGGGAGGACTAGTATCATCAACCCAAACTGAGCTGTTTGCCATACAACAGGCATTCGCATATGTGATTGCACAAAACACTCAAAATGCAATCATACACAGACTCAAAAGCTGCACTTCAAATACTAGGACAAAAACAGTGGAAAGATAATGTGGAAATAATTACCACCATTTTGTATCTTGGAGCAGTCGCTAAAGGCAAAGGACTCAACATAACTTTAAACTGGATCCCATCCCATATTGGAATACCATTAAATGAAAAAGCTGATGAAATTGCTAAATTGGCAACTCGTCATCCAGTGATACATAAAACTATTCAACCCAGCCTCGAGAACATAAAAAACATCATCACCAAAAAACTCTCACATTTCAACAAAGTCGACCTACACCAGAGAATTGCTGAAGGTTCGCCATCTGCAATATGGTATCTTCAGGCAACCAAATTAGAAAGGTTAAATATCCCAAAAGGAATCCACAGGGAAATAGCAGTTAGGTTATATAGACTACGTCTAGTTTACAGATGCAACTGGGAGATTGGTGAACCCCGACAGAGAGAGTGCATCTTCTGCCAAACTGTCACAGAAAAGCCATTACTTCACTATCTTCTGGAATGTGAAGCAACCAATGACCTTAGAAGAGCTTTAAGAGTTCCTGAATCATGCAGTGGCCACCCTGAAGCCATCAACACAGCCACTCTCCTGGTCAACAAAGGTGTCCAGCAGCTGGACACCCTCATAAAGACTGTGAAGCAGTATCCTCCCCCGCGATAACAGCTTGATGGTTAAATGCAACCTCAGAATACTGAGAAAAAAAAAATTGTACCACTTACGGGCTATTCATGCCCCAACCCGTTCTCGCAAATTCGTAAAGTCAATATTGACTTATTAACTACGTGCATAGGTGATATACTAAACATAATAGATACCCTTAAAAAGCTTCATAGAAAACACCGACCTTACCTAACCTTGTTAGTATCTTAAGATAAGCATCTTATTGCTTCGTAATTACAATTATTACGTAACCTATACCTATAATAGGTTAAGTAACAATTGTAATTACGAAGCTATAAGATGTTTATCTTAAGATACTAACAAGGTTAGGTAAGGTCGGTGTTTTCTATGAAGCTTTTTAAGGGTATCTATTATGTTTAGTATGTCACCTATGCACTTATTTAATAAGTCAATATTGACTTTACGAATTTGCGAGAACGGGTTGCATGCCCGTGCCACCTCTTGGGTGGCTTAATCTTTATCAATCAATCATCAATCGATTCGAGAGCATTAACAGACAAGAAGAACAGCAGCCAGCAGAGGAGAGAAGACGGCCTAGCTGGGAGGCTGTCGGCCGGCAGGGCGGGACAGTCTCTGTCAACTACAGACCCCCCCCCCCTCTCAATCCAGCTATAGGCAGCCACTTGGTGAGTTGAACATTAAGGTGACTTGGTCGTGTTTACATATGTTGTGTGATGATCAGGGGCAGTCAGTCGTAGGGTTCTCAAATTCTTGGATGATGACTCACTTTGAATATTAATCTTTAACATTTTAATTGAATTGCTAAATTATGATACTTATCATGTGAAATATAATTATGATTTAAATTGGTTTTAACGGTGTTCCCTAGAGTTTTTGAGTTGAGGTGAGGAAGCCTCTGCGATTACTGGTTCATGATTTTAATGAGTACATGATACAGATGGAACAGACTAATAATGACCTTGATAACATCTTTTGAGAATTTTGTGATACAGACAAGTTCCATTCCTTGTCTTGTATGTAATGGTCTTGAATGAATGGTGGCAGCATTTCTACTTCTTCTACTATCTACTCTTCTACTTCTACCTATCTACACCTCTCCCTCCACCCCTCTCCAGACTCTCACTTTCAACTAATGACCCTCCTCGCTCCTCCCACCTCTCTACCTCTCTCACCCCAAACCCTCACTAATTACTTCACTATTCATTTCTTTCCTTTCGTGTCTCTTATACGTTTGTGGCAGTGAAAAGTATTCTAGAGTTCTCTCTAGAGTTTTCGGGTAGCTGATCAAGTTACGGCGCCTTGTAGTCTTAGCACCTAGGTAGTCTAATACCTAGGTTACAAGGTGTTGAACGAGAGAGGTTGCCTTAGGAACTCTGGGAGTGCTCTAGAATAGTTGACTAACTGGGGACGGGATGACGTACTAGAGAGAGCTGTTTCCCCCGGCCTCGTTAGTTAACTGGGGGTTGGAATAATGGACAAGATAGAGCTATTTCCCCCACCCCCCGTTACAACAGCCCTAAACATAAGAACATACATAAGAACAAAGGTAACTGCAGAAGGCCTATTGGCCCATACGAGGCAGCTCCTACTCTATAACCACCCAATCCCACTCATATACTTGTCCAACCCGTGCTTGAAACAATCGAGGGACCCCACCTCCACAATGTTACGCGGCAATTGGTTCCACAAATCAACAACCCTGTTACTGAACCAGTATTTACCCAAGTCTTTCCTAAATCTAAACTTATCCAATTTATATCCATTGTTTCGTGTTCTGTCCTGTGTTGATACTTTTAATACCCTATTAATATCCCCCCGGTTATGTCCATTCATCCACTTGTAAACCTCTATCATGTCACCCCTAACTCTTCGCCTTTCCAGTGAATGCAACTTAAGCTTTGTTAATCTTTCTTCATATGAAAGATTTCTAATTTGGGGAATTAACTTAGTCATCCTACGCTGGACACGTTCAAGTGAATTTATATCCATTCTATAATATGGCGACCAAAACTGAACTGCATAATCTAAATGGGGCCTAACTAGAGCAAGATATAGCTTGAGAACCACACCAGGTGTCTTGTTACTAACGCTGCGATTAATAAATCCAAGTGTCCGATTTGCCTTATTACGAACATTTATGCATTGATCCTTTTGTTTTAAATTCTTACTAATCATAACTCCCAGATCCCTTTCGCAATCCGACTTCGCAATCACAACACCATCTAGCTCGTATCTTGTAACTCTATCATCATTACCTAACCTCAGAACATTACATTTATCAGCATTAAACTGCATCTGCCAATCCTTTGACCATTTCAAAACCCTATCTAGATCAACTTGAAGTGATAGTGAGTCCTCCTCCGAATTAATTTCCCTACCGATTTTCGTATCATCGGCAAATTTGCAAATGTTGCTACTCAAACCTGAATCTAAATCATTTATATATATTATAAACAACAGAGGTCCCAGGACAGTTAAAAAACGGTGGACAGTTAAAGATCCCTCGTCCTAAAGATGGCTACATTAACCTGACTTCTTAATGTAGCCTCCCATTGCTACTCCAAAACTCCCCCTTAGGAGTTTTATTTGCTAATTTTTATATGGGAACCATCAAAGACAGAGAACATAAGAACAAAGGCAACTGCAGAAGGCTTATTGGCCCATACGAGGTAGCTCCTATCTATAACCACCCAATCCCACTCATATACTTGTCCAACCCGCTCTTGAAAAATCGAGGGACCCCACCTCCACCAAGTTAAGCGGTAATTAGTTCCACAAATCAACAACCCTGTTACCGAACCAGTATTTACCCAAGTCTTTCCTAAATCTAAATTTACCCAATTTATACCCATTGTTTCGTGTTCTGTCTTGTGTTGATACTTTTAATACCCTATTAATATCCCCTTTGTTGTGTCCATTCATCCACTTGTAAACCTCTATCATGTCACCCCTAACTCTTCGCCTTTCCAATGAATGCAATTTAAGCTTTGTTAATCTTTCTTCATATGAAAGATTTCTAATTTGGGGAATTAACTTAGTTATCCTACGCTGGACACGTTCAAGTGAATTTATATCCATTCTATAGTATGGCGACCAAAACTGAACTGCATAATCTAAATGGGACCTAACCAGAGCAAGATATAGCTGAAGAACCACACCAGGTGTATTGTTACTAACGCTTCAATTAATAAATCCCAGTGTCCTATTTGCCTTATTACGAACATTCATGCATTGATCCTTTTGTTTTAAATTCTTACTTATCATAACTCCCAGATCCCTTTCGCAATTCGACTTCGCAATCTCAATACCATCTAGCTCGTATCTTGTAACTCTATTATCATTACCTAGCCTCAAAACTTTACATTTATCAGCATTAAACTGCATCTGCCAATCCTTTGACCATTTCAAAACCCTATTTAGATCAACTTGAAGTGATAGTGAGTCTTCTTCCGTGTTAATTTCCCTACCGATTTTGGTATCATCTCCAAGTTTGCAAATGTTGCTACTCAAACCTGAATCTAAATCATTTATATATATTATAAACAACAGAGGTCCCAGGACAGAGCCCTGAGGCACTCCACTTACAACATTTTCCCACTCTGACTTAACCCCATTTATACTAACTCTCCGTTTCTTTTGGAATAACCATGCCCTAATCCAACTTAATATATCACCTCCAATACCATTAGCCTCTATTTTTTTTAATCAGTCTTTCATGTGGCACTGTATCAAAAGCTTTGCTAAAGTCAAGGTACACAACATCGCAATCCTTACCACTATCAACTGCCTCAACTATGCTGGAATATAAAGATAGCAAATTTGTTAAACATGAACGGCCATTTGTAAAACCATGTTGCGACTCATTTATTAATTTGTGTTTTTCAAGATGAAGACGAATTTTATTAGCAATTATCGATTCAAGTAATTTTCCCACAATAGACGTTAGACTAATTGGTCGATAGTTTTGACGCAAAGCAACGAAGAGAAAGGAAGCGCAGGCCCCTCAGAAAGTAAAGGAACATAAGAACATAAGAACAAAGGTAACTGCAGAAGGCCTATTGGCCCATACGAGGCAGCTCCTATTCTATAACCACCCAATCCCACTCATATACTTGTCCAACCCGTGCTTGAAACAATCGAGGGACCCCACCTCCACAATGTTACGCGGCAATTGGTTCCACAAATCAACAACCCTGTTACTGAACCAGTATTTACCCAAGTCTTTCCTAAATCTAAACTTATCCAATTTATATCCATTGTTTCGTGTTCTGTCCTGTGTTGATACTTTTAATACCCTATTAATATCCCCCCGGTTATGTCCATTCATCCACTTGTAAACCTCTATCATGTCACCCCTAACTCTTCGCCTTTCCAGTGAATGCAACTTAAGCTTTGTTAATCTTTCTTCATATGAAAGATTTCTAATTTGGGGAATTAACTTAGTCATCCTACGCTGGACACGTTCAAGTGAATTTATATCCATTCTATAATATGGCGACCAAAACTGAACTGCATAATCTAAATGGGGTCTAACTAGAGCAAGATATAGCTTGAGAACCACACCAGGTGTCTTGTTACTAACGCTGCGATTAATAAATCCAAGTGTCCGATTTGCCTTATTACGAACATTTATGCATTGATCCTTTTGTTTTAAATTCTTACTAATCATAACTCCCAGATCCCTTTCGCAATCCGACTTCGCAATCACAACACCATCTAGCTCGTATCTTGTAACTCTATCATCATTACCTAACCTCAGAACTTTACATTTATCAGCATTAAACTGCATCTGCCAATCCTTTGACCATTTCAAAACCCTATCTAGATCAACTTGAAGTGATAGTGAGTCCTCCTCCGAATTAATTTCCCTACCGATTTTCGTATCATCGGCAAATTTGCAAATGTTGCTACTCAAACCTGAATCTAAATCATTTAAATATATTATAAACAACAGAGGTCCCAGGACAGAGCCTTGAGGCACTCCACTTACAACATTTTCCCACTCTGACTTGATTCCATTTATACTAACTCTCTGTTTCCTTTGGTATAGCCATGCCCTAATCCAGCTTAATATAGCACCCCCAATACCATGAGACTCTATTTTTTTAATCAGTCTTTCATGTGGCACTGTATCAAAAGCTTTGCTAAAGTCAAGGTATACAACATCGCAATCCTTACCACTATCAACTGCCTCAACAATGCTAGAATAAAAAGATAACAAATTTGTTAAACATGAACGGCCATTTATAAAACCATGTTGCGACTCAATTATTAATTTATGTTTTTCAAGATGAAGACGAATTTTATTTGCTATTATAGATTCGAGTAACTTTCCCACAATAGACGTTAGGCTAATTGGTCGATAGTTAGACGCAAGTGATCTATCTCCTTTCTTAAAAACTGGTATCACATTAGCAACTTTCCACATCACATTAGCAACTTTCCAAAAGGAAAGTAATGTTTGCTTAGGAAGTACCTAAGCAAACATTAGTTGTGGGAGATTCCCAGATAAGGTATTTGGATAGAACGTTTTGTGCTAGAGATAGGGGGAACAGGTTAAGGGTCTGCTATCCCGGAGCTGGCATTGGTGATATTATAAACAACATGAATGATATTATGGCTGGTAATGGGAACAATCCCATTATTTGCATTAGCGTGGGAGGAAATGATGTTGGTCGAGTCAGGAGTGAGGAACTGATTCAGAGGTATAAAACAGCCATAGAGTTAGTTAGGAGCAAGGGAGGAATCCCGATCATATGTGGCATTCTTCCAAGAATGGGAGTGGGAAATGAATGGATATCGAGGGCACTTGGTGTCAATTGCCGGCTGGAAAGATATTGCAAATCAAATGCAATATCTTTCATAGACAACTGGGAACACTTCTATGGAAGAAATGAAATGTATGCTCGTGATGGGGTGCATCTATCGAGAGCTGGGGTTGTTGCTGTTGCGAACTCGCTAGAAGAAGTGGTTAGAGGTGTTTGTTTGGGTTTAAACTGTTAGTAGATAGAGGTATGGGAATTGATTTGGAGGAAGGAGGTAATAAAAGTATGTGTTTGTGGGAGAAAGGAATTGGCAAAACGATCAGGGAAAGAGAAGGTCCGCAAAATAACAATTCACTTAGGGTATATTACACTAACAGTAGAAGTCTAAGAAATAAAATTAACGAATTAAATGCTCTTGTCTGCACAGAAAAAATAGATATTATTGCACTTACCGAAACGTGGATGAATGTAGAAAATAGAGAACTATTAGCTGAATATCAAATATATGGATTTAAACTATTTCACACAGATAGATATATTAGACGAGGAGGTGGAGTAGCCATATATGTTAGGGACAATTTGAAATGTAGTCTCAAAGAGGGAATCAAAACAGAGCCACACACAGAAACTATTTGGATTGAATTAAACGAAAAAGCTAATAATATTATAATAGGAGTAATATATAGGCCACCAAATTTAGACAGAATGGAAGCAAAGCATCTATGGGATGAAATATCTAGAGCATCTAGATCTAACAGTATTTATGTCATGGGTGACTTTAATTTTAGCGGAATAAACTGGTTGAACAAAACAGGGAATAGTGAAGCAGAAGATTTTCTAGAATTAATTGACGATTGCTTTCTTACGCAACACATTAAGGAACCAACACGGGAAAATAATATTTTAGATTTAGTGTTAACTAACAGGGAAACGCAAATTAATGATATCGAAATAGGGAGTGAGCTAGGGAGCAGTGATCACAAAGAAATCAGATTTAGCATAGAATGGAATAGACCAGTAGGAGAAAATTCTGTTAAAGTGCCAGATTTTCGAAAAGCTGATTTTAATAGCCTAAGAAATTTTTTGGGTCAAATTGATTGGAAAGGCTTGGGTATGGGGTGTGGGCCGGTCTTGGAGCGAGACATGAACCCAGCGATAGGTGACTTAAATGGGGATTTCGATGTGGATTCAATATATAACTTATTTAAGAATATTCTAAACAAAGCACAGGAACGTAGTATACCATACAAATTGAATAGATCGTATACTAATGACCCAAAGTGGATAACAAAGAATTTGAAGAACCTTATAGGTAAAAAGAGAGCTTGGTACAAAAGGATTAAAAATGGGGAGGTCACTTTAGAACAGGAATTCGTACAACTGGTTAGAAATGTTAAAAAAGAGATAAGGAAAGCAAAAAGAAACTATGAAGTTCGCATAGCAGGGCAAGCAAAGACAAATCCTAAAGGGTTTTTTCAGTTATATCGTACTAAGACTAGGGAAAGGATAGGTCCATTAAAAACTGAGACAGGTCAAATAACAGATAGTGATGAAGAGATGAGTAGTATTTTTAATAAATATTTTGTATCTGTATTTACTAAAGAGGAACTTAACAATATGCCTTCAGCCGAACAAGTCTATGTGGGTGCGGACGAGGACAGGTTGACGAGTTTAGCAGTTACCAGGGAGGATGTTCTTAAACAAATAGTAAAACTCAAACCAAACAAATCCCCAGGGCCGGATGAAGTGTTTGCTAGGGTGCTTAAAGAATGCAAAGAGGAGCTTTGTGACCCACTGTCAACCATATTTAATAAATCAATAGAGTCAGGCAGAGTGCCAGAGTTTTGGAAAGTTGCTAATGTGATACCAGTTTTTAAGAAAGGAGATAGATCACTTGCGTCTAACTATCGACCAATTAGCCTAACGTCTATTGTGGGAAAGTTACTCGAATCTATAATAGCAAATAAAATTCGTCTTCATCTTGAAAAACATAAATTAATAATTGAGTCGCAACATGGTTTTATAAATGGCCGTTCATGTTTAACAAATTTGTTATCTTTTTATTCTAGCATTGTTGAGGCAGTTGATAGTGGTAAGGATTGCGATGTTGTATACCTTGACTTTAGCAAAGCTTTTGATACAGTGCCACATGAAAGACTGATTAAAAAAATAGAGTCTCATGGTATTGGGGGTGCTATATTAAGCTGGATTAGGGCATGGCTATACCAAAGGAAACAGAGAGTTAGTATAAATGGAATCAAGACAGAGTGGGAAAATGTTGTAAGTGGAGTGCCTCAAGGCTCTGTCCTGGGACCTCTGTTGTTTATAATATATATAAATGATTTAGATTCAGGTTTGAGTAGCAACATTTGCAAATTTGCCGATGATACGAAAATCGGTAGGGAAATTAATTCGGAGGAGGACTCACTATCACTTCAAGTTGATCTAGATAGGGTTTTGAAATGGTCAAAGGATTGGCAGATGCAGTTTAATGCTGATAAATGTAAAGTTCTGAGGTTAGGTAATGATGATAGAGTTACAAGATACGAGCTAGATGGTGTTGTGATTGCGAAGTCGGATTGCGAAAGGGATCTGGGAGTTATGATTAGTAAGAATTTAAAACAAAAGGATCAATGCATAAATGTTCGTAATAAGGCAAATCGGACACTTGGATTTATTAATCGCAGCGTTAGTAACAAGACACCTGGTGTGGTTCTCAAGCTATATCTTGCTCTAGTTAGGCCCCATTTAGATTATGCAGTTCAGTTTTGGTCGCCATATTATAGAATGGATATAAATTCACTTGAACGTGTCCAGCGTAGGATGACTAAGTTAATTCCCCAAATTAGAAATCTTTCATATGAAGAAAGATTAACAAAGCTTAAGTTGCATTCACTGGAAAGGCGAAGAGTTAGGGGTGACATGATAGAGGTTTACAAGTGGATGAATGGACATAACCGGGGGGATATTAATAGGGTATTAAAAGTATCAACACAGGACAGAACACGAAACAATGGATATAAATTGGATAAGTTTAGATTTAGGAAAGACTTGGGTAAATACTGGTTCAGTAACAGGGTTGTTGATTTGTGGAACCAATTGCCGCGTAACATTGTGGAGGTGGGGTCCCTCGATTGTTTCAAGCACGGGTTGGACAAGTATATGAGTGGGATTGGGTGGTTATAGAATAGGAGCTGCCTCGTATGGGCCAATAGGCCTTCTGCAGTTACCTTTGTTCTTATGTTCTTATGTTAAGTGATCTATCTCCTTTCTTAAGAATTGGTATCACATTAGCAACTTTCGATAACTCTGGCACTCTACCTAACTCTATTGATTTATTAAATATTGATAGGGAGGAAGGTAGTAATATTATTACAGCAATAATGGAAGGATTAGTGAAGGAACTGGTGAACCTAGTTGGAGCTCTGAGGACAGAGGTGAATTCGCTACGGGAGGAGGTAAGACAGCTGAAACAACATCAGGAAGATGTTGTTTTCACGAGGAGGAAGAAACAAAGGAGGCGACCAGTATTAAAAAGACCTCAAGTCTTTTTGGCAAGTTGTAAAGGACAGGGGGTCTTAAGAAGACCTTGGCAAAACCGACACCTAATAGCCTAAGGACTTCTAAAGCATTTGATGTGTTAGAGGACGAGTGCTGTGGTGAACCTGTAGTTCAACGAGGATGCAAAGGCAAAGCATCGAGGAGCATTGAAGCGCAGGTCCCTCAAAGAGCCCTAAAGGAAAAGGGAGGAACAAAGCGAATTTTGGTTGTGGGAGATTCCCAGGTGAGGTATTTAGACAGAACGTTTTGTGCCAGAGATAATTGGAACAGGTTAAGGGTTTGCTATCCGGGAGCTGGTATTGGTGATATTGTTGGAATCATGAAAGATATTATGACGGGAAATGGGAACAAACCCATTATTTGTATTAGTGCAGGGGGTAATGATGTTGGGAGAGTTAGGAGTGAGGAACTAATTCAGAGATTCAGGACAGCAATAGAATTAGTTAGGAGCAAGGGAGGAATCCTGATCATATGTGGCATTTTTCCAAGAAAGGGAGTGGGAAATGAATGGATGTCGAGGGCACTTGGTGTCAATTGCAGGCTGGAAAGATATTGCAAATCTAATGCAATATCTTTCATAGACAACTAGGAACACTTCTATGGAAGAAATAATATGTATGCTCGCGATGGGGTGCATCTATCGAGGGCTGGGGTTATTGTTGTTGCGAACTCGTTGGAACCAGTGGTAAGAGGCGCTTGTTTGGGTTTAAACTGTTAGTAGATAGTGGTATGGGAATTGATTTGGAGGAAGGAGATAATAAAAGTATGTGTTTGGGGGAGAAAGAAATTGGCAAAATGATCAAGGAAATTGAAGGGCCTCAAAATAACAATTCACTCAGGGTATATTACACTAACAGTAGAAGTCTAAGAAAGAAAATAAACGATTTAAATGCTCATGTCTGCACAGAAAAAAATAGATATTATCGCGCTTACCGAAACGTGGATGAATGTAGAAAATAGAAAACTATTAACTGAATATCAAGTAAATGGATTTAAACTATTTTACACAGATAGATATATTAGAAGAGGAGGGGAAGTAGCCATATACGTTAGGGACAAATTGAAATGTAATCTCAAAGAGGGAATCAAATCTGAACCATACACAGAAACTATTTGGATATAATTAAACGAAAAAGCAAATAATATTATAATAGGAGTTATATATAGGCCACCAAATTTAGACAGAATGGAAGCAAAGCATCTATGGGATGAAATATCTAGAGCATCTAGATCTAACAGTATTTATGTCATAGGTGACTTTAATTCTAGTGAAATAAACTGGTTGAACAAAACCGGGAATAATGAAGCAGAAGATTTTCTAGAATTAACTGACGATTGCTTTCTTACGCAACACATTAAGGAACCAACGCGGGAAAATAATATTTTAGATTTAGTGTTAACTAACAGGGAAACACAAATTACGGACATCGAAATAGGGAGTGAGGTAAGGAACAGTGATCATAAAGAAATCAGATTTAGCATAGAATGGAATAGATCTGTAGGAGAAAATTCTGTTAAAGTACCTGATTTTCGAAAAGCTAATTTCAATAACCTAAGAAATTTATTGGGTCAAATAGATTGGAAAGTCTTGGGTATGGGGTGTGGGCCGGTCTTGGAGCTAGACGTGAACCCAGCGATAGGTGACGTAAAAGGGGTTTTCGATGTGGACTCAAAATATAACCTATTTAAAACTTTTCTAAGCGAAGCCCTGGAATGTAGTATACCATATAAATTGAATAGATCGAATACTAATGATCCAAAGTGGATAACACAGGATCTTAAGAACCTTATAGGTAAAAAGAGAGCGTGGTATAAAAGGATTTAGAATGGGGAAGTCGATTTAGAACAGGAATTCGTACAACTGGTTAGAAATACTAAAAAAGAGATAAGGAAAGCAAAAAGAAACTATGAAGTTCGCATAGCAGAGCAAGCAAAGACAAATCCTAAAGTGTTTTTCCAGTTATACCGGAGAAAGATTAGAGAAAGGATAGGTCCATTAAAAACTGAGATAGGTCAAATAACAGATAATGATGAAGAGATGAGTAGTATTTTTAATAAATATTTTATATCTGTATTTACTAAAGAGGAACTTAACAATATGCCTTCAGCCGAACAAGTATATGTGGGTGGGGACGAGGACAGGTTGACTAGTTTAGCAGTTACCAGGGAGGATGTAATTAAACAAATAGTTAAACTCAAACCAAACAAATCTCCAGGGCCAGATGAAGTGTTAATGAAGTGAACCTATCAAAGAGGTTCCTGTTTTTGTTATTAGTACATCCAAGAATGGCAGACTGTTATTTTCACTATTTTCATGTGTAAATCGGAGTACTGACTCTATCTCTCTAGATGGCTTTTTAGATCAATTAGTTCATCTGAGTCTTTTACTATTACGAATATGTCATCTACATAACGGCAATATACAGTTGGTTTTTGTCTGCTACTGAGGATTCTGCTACTATACAGGGGGTAATGTTGTTGGACGAGTTAGGAGTGAGGAACTGATAAAGAAATTTAACAAAACCATAGAATTAGTTAGGAGCAAGGGAAGAATCCCAATCATATGTGGCATTCTTCCAAGAAAGAGCGTTGGGAATGAATGGTTGTCGAGGGCACTTGGTGTCAATTGCCGGCTGGAAAGATATTGCAAATCAAATGCAATATCTTTCATAGACAACTGGGAACACTTCTATGGAAGAAATGAAGTGTATGCTCGTGATGGGGTGCATCTAATGAGGGCTGGGGTTGTTGCTGATGCGAACTCGTTGGAACCAGTGGTTAGAGGCGATTATTTGGGTTTAAAATGTTAGTAGATAGTGGTATGGGAATTGATTTGGAGGTAGGAGGTAATAAAATATATTTTGTTGAAGAAACAAATTGGCAAAATGAGCAGGAAAAGAGAAGGGCCTCAAAATAACAATTCACTTAGGGTATATTACACTAACACTAGAAGTCTAAAAAAAATAAATAAACGAGTTAAATGCTCTTGTCTGTACAGAAAAAAATATATATTATTACACTTACCGAAACATGGATGAATGTAGAAAATAGAGAACTATTAGCTCTATATCAAATAAATGGATTTAAACTATTTCACACATATAGATATATTAGACGAGGAGGGGGAGTAGCCATATATGTTAGGGACAATTTGAAATGTAGTCTCATAGAGGGAATCAAAACTGAGTCACACACAGAAACTATTTGGATAGAATTAAACGAAAAAGCCAATAATATTATAATAGGAGTTATATATAGGCCACCAAATTTAGACAGAATGGAAGCAAAGCATCTATGGGATGAAATATCTAGAGCATCTAGATCTAACAGTATTTATGTCATGGGTGACTTTAATTTTAGCGGAATAAACTGGGTGAACAAAACAGGGAATAATGAAGCAGAAGATTTTCTAGAATTAATCGATGATTGCTTTCTTACTCAACATATTAAGGAACCAACGCGGGGAAATAATATTTTAGATTTAGTGTTAACTAACAGGGAAACACAAATTAAGGACTTGAAAATAGGGAGTGAGCTAGGGAACAGTGATCATAAAGAAATCAGATTTAGCATAGAATGGATCTGTAGGAGATAATTCTGTTAAAATGCCTGATTTTCGAAAATCTGATTTCAATAGCCTAAGAAATTTTTTGGGTCAATTAGATTGGAATGTCTTGGGGATGGGGAGTGAGCTTAGACGTGAACCCAGCGACAGGTGACGGAAAAGGGGATTTCGATGTGGATTCAAAATATAACTTATTTAAAAATATTCTAAGCAAAGCCCAGAAACGAAGTATACCATATAAATTGAATAGAACGAATACTAATGATATAAAGTGGATAACAAAGGATCTGAAGAACCTTATAGGTAAAAAGAGAGCGTGGTACAAAAGGATTAAGAATGGAGAAGTCAGTTTTGAACAGGAATTCGTACAACTGGTTAGAAATGTTAAAACAGAGATAAGGAAAGCAAAAAGAAACTACGAAGTTCGCATAGCAGGGCAAGCGAAGACAAATCCTAAAGGGATTTTTCAGTTATATTGAACTAAGACTAGGGAAAGGATAAGTCCATTAAAAACTGAGACAGGTCAAATAACGGATAATGACGAGAGTAGTATTTTTAAGAAATACTTTATATCTGTATTTACTAAAGAGGAACTTAACAATATGCCTTCAGCCGAACAAATATATGTTGATGGGGACGAGGACAGGTTGACTAGTTTAGCAGTTACCAGGGAGGATGTAATTAAACAAATAGTAAAACTAAAACCAAACAAATCCACAGGGCCGGATGAAGTGTTTGCCAGGGTGCTTAAAGAATGCAAAGAGGAGCTTTCCGAGCCACTGTCTGCCATATTTAATAAATCAATAGAGTTCGGTAGAGTGCCAGAGTCATCGAAGGTACGTAATGTGGTACCAATTTTTAAAAAAGGAGATAGATCACTTGCGTCCAACTATTGACCAATTAGCCTAACGTCTATTGTGGAAAAGTTACTTGAATCGATAATTGCAAATACTATTCGTCTTCATCTTGAAAAACTTAAATTAATAAATGAGTCGCAACATGGTTTTATAAATGGCCGTTCATGTTTAACAAATTTGCTATCTTTTTATTCCAGCATAGTTGAGGCAGTTGATAGTGGAAAGGATTGTGATGTTGTGTTCACGAGAAAATTCGTGTTCGAATTATTAATCTTACTTTTTCGGTCATATTTAATAATATATGTCTACAGGAAAGACTGCTACCAAAATATTCTAATATTAAAACGCACGACCCAGCAGCAAGGAATCAAGCCTTCACGATAAAATATCGCCAAGATCTGATTCGTAATCAGATATACAAGGCAGAAAATGAAATCAAAGACAACAAAACGCAACTACTTCATGCTGCAAACCAATGGAAAACAGCAACATCGACGAAAGTCTCCGAACTCGCATCGAGCAACACCTCGACATCCTCACAGATCGACATCACTTCAGCACCGAAACTAGGATAATCAAGAAACTAACAACGTTATATGGAGGACCTATGGCAATTCCACGACCAAGAGACGGCTTCCTGAACCTTGCAGGAATCAACCTCACTGAGGACCAAGTCACTCTCCTAAATCAGGGTATAAACTGTCGCGTTATGTCCAGACCAAGTGAGATGGCCCGGAAAGTGGAGTTGGAGATTCTGTTGGACGACATATTTCGACCTCGAGACACAGAAGAAGGTCACCACCAAAGACACCTTACAAGCAGAACTTATTGCGGAAGGAGGAAAGAATCGAGGCAGCTACAGAAGCACCATACTGTCCCCCAAGCTCAAAGCGGCAGCTAAGAGCCTTCGTGAGAACAAGGAGATAGTTGTCAGGAGAGGTGACAAGTCGCCAATATACGTCATTCTTAAAACAGACGAATATCTGGCGAAAATGAACTTCATTCTCTCTGACCAAATTAAATTCCAAAGGGTAACGAAGGACACTACAGCCGAATTGACAGCAAAGGTCAACAAATTGATCGAAACTGTGAACGCCAAGAAATCCGGACTCCACCTGCCAAAGATTATTGGGGAATATAAACCTGGATACGCATATGGAAATGTCAAGACACATAAGCCTGGAAACCCACTTCGGCCAATCATCAGCCAGATACCCACACCCAAGTACAGACAGGCGAAGCGACTCAACGGCTTGCTGACTCCTTATGTCCCTTGCGCCTTCAGCCTGAAGTCTCCAAAGGAATTTGTTGACTGACTGTAGGGAACACGAGCCACAGGGATAGGAGCCTCGTTGGACGTAGAATCACTGTTTACCAACGTACCTGTGGATGAAACAATCGGGGTGATAGCGGACAGAGTGTATCGTGATCCAGCCTGTACTCCTCTTGACATACCAGAAAACTTTCTAAGGAAACTACTCCAAGCTTGAACTAAAGAGGCACCTTTCTTGAGCCCAGATGGGCACATGTATAAGCAAGTAGATGGGGTCGCAATGGGTTCTCCCCTAGGTGTCCTGTTTGCGAACTTCTACATGGGTACCATTGAGCAAAAGGTCTTAGTCGATATGAACTTGAAACCGGCCATATACTGCAGATATCTTGATGACATTTTTACACAGGTACCTGATGTCAGACATCTGCAGGAGCTGAAGGAGGCATTTGAGCAGAATTCTGTGTTGCGTTTCACTTACGAGCTGGAGAAGGATGGGAAGCTGCCCTTTCTAGATGTAACAGTCATGGAAAGGAGCGGAGGTTTCCACACTGCAGTCTACACTAAGGAAACAAACATAAGAATGTGCCTAAATGCCAACAGTGACTGCCCAGATAGGTACGAGAGGAGTGTTGTTAATGCTTATGTCGACCGTGCTCTCAGCCACAGCTCAGGATGGAAGCAAGTCGATGAAGAACTCTGTAGGGAAATGCAGGTCCTAGTCAACAACGGCTTCTCCAATGGTTTCGTTGAAGACAGCATAAGAAGGAAGGTGAAACGCCATGCAACCTCTGAAGAGACAACTAACACAGCACCTATACCCCCTATTAGACTATTTTACAGGAACTTCTTTTCCACAGCTCATAAAACGGAGGAAAGGGTCCTGAAAGATATTGTTAATAGAAACGTTATCCCTACAGACAAAAATCAGAAGATACAACTGACGATTTACTGTAAAACCAAAAAAACGGCCAGCCTACTCATGTGAAACTCTCTAGACACAAAGCAGAACGCTTTAAAAGAGACCAACGTCGTCTATGCCTTCAAATGCCCACTTGGGGACTGTAAGCCTAAAAAAAAATCAGTATATAGGCAAGACAACAACATCTCTTTCCAGGCGATTAACGATGCATAAGCAACAGGGCTCCATTAAGGAACATATAATCTCTTCCCACAACCAGACCATCACCAGAGAAATCTTAGCAAACAACACAGAAATCATCGATAGATACAGCGATAGCAGGCGGCTTGACATCTGCAAGGCACTACACATCAAGAAGTTAACACCAGCAATCAACAGCCAATTAATGCACAACTATATTCTACCTACTTCAAGACTCCACTCCAATATAGAAGCATCAAGAAATATGGACCAATAGGCCCTCTGCAGTTACTTCCATTCTTACCTTCAATACCCATTGTTTCGTGTTCTATCCTGTGTTGAAAGTTTTGTTCACCTCATCCAAAACTGTTGTAACATATCACCTCACCCAAAATGCGGGTATGAAATGAAAAATGAAAACTGTTTAAATCATTGCATAGTAAGAACTCTGTTTAGTGTTTGCAGGTTATAGTTGTGTGTGTGTAAACTAAAAGTCTTTGAAAATGTAATAAGTTATTACGTTCAAGTGTCGCATCAGACTAGAAATAAAAATGAATTTTGGAGAATTGATTTTTCAATTACCATCAACAGTGAAAAGAAACATAAGAGATATCGAGAAAATTCGTGTTAGAATTATTAATTTACATTTAATAATTCTATTTAATATTTATTAAATATTAAATTATTTATTTAATAATATATATATATATATATATATATATATATATATATATATATATATATATGTCGTACCTAGTAGCCAGAACGCACTTCTCAGCCTACTATGCAAGGCCCAATTTGCCTAATAAGCCAAGTTTTCATGAATTAATGTTTTTTCGACTACCTAACCTACCTAACCTAACCTAACCTAACTTTTTCTACTACCTAACCCAACCTAACCTATAAAGATAGGTTAGGTTAGGTTAGGTAGGGTTGGTTAGGTTCGGTCATATATCTACGTTAATTTTAACTCCAATAAAAAAAATTTGACCTCATACATAATGAAATGGGTAGCTTTATCATTTCATAAGAAAAAAATTAGAGAAAATATATTAATTCAGTAAAACTTGGCTTATTAGGCAAATCGGGCCTTGCATAGTAGGCTGAGAAGTGAGTTCTGGCTACTAGGTACGACATATATATATATATATATATATATATATATGTCGTACCTAGTAGCCAGAACGCACTTCTCAGCCTACTATGCAAGGCCCGATTTGCCTAATAAGCCAAGTTTTCATGAATTAATTGTTTTTCGACTACCTAACCTACCTAACCTAACCTAACCTAGCTTTTTCGGCTACTTAACCTAACCTAACCCATAAAGATAGGTTAGGTTAGGTTAGGTAGCGTTGGTTAGGTTCGGTCATATATCTACGTTAATTTTAACTCCAATAAAAAAAAATTGACCTCATACATAATGAAATGGGTAGCTTTATCATTTCATAAGAAAAAAATTTGAGAAAATATATTAATTCAGGAAAACTTGGCTTATTAGGCAAATCGGGCCCTGAATTGTAGGCTGAGAAGTGCGTTCTGGCTACTAGGTACGACATATATATATATATATATATATATATATATATATATATATATATATATATATATATATATGTCGTACCTAGTAGCCAGAACGCACTTCTCAGCCTACTATGCAAGACCCGATTTGCCGAATAAGCGAAGTTTTCATGAATTAATTGTTCTTCGACTACCTAACCTACCTAACCTAACCTAACCTAACTTTTTCGGCTACCTAACCTAACCTAATCTTTAAAGATAGGTTAGGTTAGGTTAGGTAGGGTTAGTTAGGTTCGGTCATATATCTACGTTAATTTTAACTCCAATTAAAAAGACTTGACCTCATTCATATTGAAATGGGTAGCATTATCATTTCATAAGAAAAAAATTAGAGAAAATATATTAATTCAGGAAAACTTGGCTTATTAGGCAAATTGGGCCATGCATAGTAGGCTGAGAAGTGCGTTCTGGCTACTAGGTACGACATATATATATATATATATATATATATATATATATATATATATATATATATATATATATATATATATATATATATATATATATATATAAATAATATATATATATATATATATATATATTTTATTAAATATGACCGAAAAAGTAAGATTAATAATTCTAACACGAATTTTCTCAATCTTTCGTACATTATGCTTCACTGTTGGAGGTAAATCAAAAATCACTTCTCCAAAATTCATTTTTATTTCTAGTCTGACGCGACACGGGCGCGTTTCGTAAAACTTATTACATTTTCAAAGACTTCACAAATACACAACTGATTAGAACTTGCGTTTCCCTGATTTTATATCTACATTTGAGTGAGGTGGGAAGGGTGATGTGGCATTACATTTGAGTGAGGTGGGAAGGATGATGTGGCATTAGAGGATATTAATAGGGTATTAAAAGTATCAACACAAGACAGAACACGAAACAATGGATATTGAATAGAAGTGTTTGTAGAAAGCCTATTGGTCCATATTTCTTGATGCTTCTATATTGGAGCGGAGTCTTGAGGTGGGTAGAATATAGTTGTGCAATAATTGGCTGTTGATTGCTGGTGTTGACTTCTTGATGTGTAGTGCCTCGCAAACGTCAAGCCGCCTGCTATCGCTGTATCTATCGATGATTTCTGTGTTGTTTACTAGGATTTCTCTGGCGATGTTTTGGTTATGGGAAGAGATTATATGTTCCTTAATGGAGCCCTGTTGTTTATGCATCGTTAAACGCCTAGAAAGAGATGTTGTTGTCTTGCCTATATACTGGGTTTTTTGGAGCTTACAGTCCCCAAGTGGGCATTTGAAGGCATAGACGACGTTAGTCTCTTTTAAAGCGTTCTGTTTCGTGTCTGGAGAGTTTCTCATGAGTAGGCTGGCCGTTTTTCTGGTTTTATAGTAAATCGTCAGTTGTATCCTCTGATTTTTGTCTGTAGGGATAACGTTTCTATTAACAATATCTTTCAGGACCCTTTCCTCTGTTTTATGAGCTGTGGAAAAGAAGTTCCTGTAAAATAGTCTAATAGGGGGTATAGGTGTTGTGTTAGTTGTCTCTTCGGAGGTTGCATGGCTTTTCACTTTCCTTCTTATGATGTCTTCGATGAAACCATTGGAGAAGCCGTTATTGACTAGAACCTGCCTTACCCTACAGAGTTCTTCGTCGACTTGCTTCCATTCTGAGCTGTGGCTGAGAGCACGGTCGACGTATGCGTTAACAACACTCCTCTTGTACCTGTCAGGGCAGTCGCTGTTGGCATTTAGGCACATTCCTATGTTTGTTTCCTTTGTGTAGACTGCAGTGTGGAAACCTCCGCCCTTTTCCATGACTGTTACATCTAGAAAAGGCAGCTTCCCATCCTTTTCCGTCTCGTAAGTGAAACGCAACACGGAACTCTGCTCAAATGCCTCCTTCAGCTCCTGCAGATGTCTGACATCAGGTACCTGTGTAAAAATGTCGTCAACATACCTGCAGTATATGGCCGGTTTCAAGTTCATGTCGACTAAGACTTTTTGCTCGATGGTACCCATGTAGAAGTTTGCAAACAGGACACCTAGGGGAGAACCCATAGCGACCCCATCTACTTGCTTATACATATGCCCATCCGGGCTCAAGAAGGGTGCCTCTTTAGTACAAGCTTGGAGTAGTTTCCTCAGAATACTTTCTGGCATGTCAAGAGGAGTACAGGCTGGATCACGATACACTCTGTCGGCTATCATTCCGATTGTCTCGTCCACAGGTACGTTGGTAAACAGCGATTCTACGTCCAACGAGGCTCTTATCCCTGTGGCCCGTGCGCCCCGCAGTAAGTCCACAAATTCCTTTGGAGACTTCAGGCTGAAGGCGCAAGGAACATAAGGAGTCAGCAGGCCGTTGAGTCGCTTTGCCAATCTGTACGTGGGTGTGGGTATCTGGCTAATGATTGGCCGAAGTGGGTTTCCAGGCTTGTGCGTCTTGACATTTCCATACGCATATCCAGGTTTATATTCCCCAATGATCTTTGGCAGGTGGAGTCCGGATTTCTTGGCGTTCACAGTTTCGATCAGTTTGTTGACCTTTGCTTTTAATTCGGCTGTAGTGTCCTTCGTTACCCTTTGGACACTACAGCCGAATTAAAAGCAAAGGTCAACAAACTGATCGAAACTGTGAACGCCAAGAAATCCGGACTCCACCTGCCAAAGATCATTGGGGAATATAAACCTGGATATGCGTATGGAAATGTCAAGACGCACAAGCCTGGAAACCCACTTCGGCCAATCATTAGCCAGATACCCACACCCACGTACAGATTGGCAAAGCGACTCAACGGCCTGCTGACTCCTTATGTTCCTTGCGCCTTCAGCCTGAAGTCTCCAAAGGAATTTGTGGACTTACTGCGGGGCGCACGGGCCACAGGGATAAGAGCCTCGTTGGACGTAGAATCGCTGTTTACCAACGTACCTGTGGACGAGACAATCGGAATGATAGCCGACAGAGTGTATCGTGATCCAGCCTGTACTCCTCTTGACATGCCAGAAAGTATTCTGAGGAAACTACTCCAAGCTTGTACTAAAGAGGCACCCTTCTTGAGCCCGGATGGGCATATGTATAAGCAAGTAGATGGGGTCGCTATGGGTTCTCCCCTAGGTGTCCTGTTTGCAAACTTCTACATGGGTACCATCGAGCAAAAAGTCTTAGTCGACATGAACTTGAAACCGGCCATATACTGCAGGTATGTTGACGACATTTTTACACAGGTACCTGATGTCAGACATCTGCAGGAGCTGAAGGAGGCATTTGAGCAGAGTTCCGTGTTGCGTTTCACTTACGAGACGGAAAAGGATGGGAAGCTGCCTTTTCTAGATGTAACAGTCATGGAAAAGGGCGGAGGTTTCCACACTGCAGTCTACACAAAGGAAACAAACATAGGAATGTGCCTAAATGCCAACAGCGACTGCCCTGACAGGTACAAGAGGAGTGTTGTTAACGCATACGTCGACCGTGCTCTCAGCCACAGCTCAGAATGGAAGCAAGTCGACGAAGAACTCTGTAGGGTAAGGCAGGTTCTAGTCAATAACGGCTTCTCCAATGGTTTCATCGAAGACATCATAAGAAGGAAAGTGAAAAGCCATGCAACCTCCGAAGAGACAACTAACACAACACCTATACCCCCTATTAGACTATTTTACAGGAACTTCTTTTCCACAGCTCATAAAACAGAGGAAAGGGTCCTGAAAGATATTGTTAATAGAAACGTTATCCCTACAGACAAAAATCAGAGGATACAACTGACGATTTACTATAAAACCAGAAAAACGGCCAGCCTACTCATGAGAAACTCTCCAGACACGAAACAGAACGCTTTAAAAGAGACTAACGTCGTCTATGCCTTCAAATGCCCACTTGGGGACTGTAAGCTCCAAAAAACCCAGTATATAGGCAAGACAACAACATCTCTTTCTAGGCGTTTAACGATGCATAAACAACAGGGCTCCATTAAGGAACATATAATCTCTTCCCATAACCAAAACATCGCCAGAGAAATCCTAGTAAACAACACAGAAATCATCGATAGATACAGCGATAGCAGGCGGCTTGACGTTTGCGAGGCACTACACATCAAGAAGTCAACACCAGCAATCAACAGCCAATTATTGCACAACTATATTCTACCCACCTCAAGACTCCGCTCCAATATAGAAGCATCAAGAAATATGGACCAATAGGCTTTCTACAAACACTTCTATTCAATATCCATTGTTTCGTGTTCTGTCTTGTGTTGATACTTTTAATACCCTATTAATATCCTCTAATGCCACATCATCCTTCCCACCTCACTCAAATGTAATGCCACATCACCCTTCCCACCTCACTCAAATGTAGATATAAAATCAGGGAAACGCAAGTTCTAATCAGTTGTGTATTTGTGAAGTCTTTGAAAATGTAATAAGTTTTACGAAACGCGCCCGTGTCGCGTCAGACTAGAAATAAAAATGAATTTTGGAGAAGTGATTTTTGATTTACCTCCAACAGTGAAGCATAATGTACGAAAGATTGAGAAAATTCGTGTTAGAATTATTAATCTTACTTTTTCGGTCATATTTAATAAAATATGTCTACAGGAAAGACTGCTACCAAAATATACTAATATATATATATATATATATATATATATATATATATATATATGTATATATATATATATATATATATATATATATATATATATATGTATATATATATATATATATATATGTCGTACCTAATAGCCAGAACGCACTTCTCAGCCTACTATTCAAGGCCCGATTTGCCTAATAAGCCAAGTTTTCATGAATTAATGTTTTTTCGTCTACCTAACCTACCTAACCTAACCTAACCTAGCTTTTTTTGGCTACCTAACCTAACCTTACCTATAAATATAGGTTAGGTTAGGTTAGGTAGGGTTGGTTAGGTTCGGTCATATATCTACGTTAATTTTAACTCCAATAAAAAAAAATTGACCTCATACATAGAGAAAAGGGTTGCTTTATCATTTCATAAGAAAAAAATTATAGTAAATATATTAATTCAGGAAAACTTGGCTTATTAGGCAAATCGGGCCTTGAATAGTAGGCTGAGAAGTGAGTTCTGGCTACTAGGTACGACATATATATATATATATATATATATATATATATATATGTCGTACCTAATAGCCAGAACGCACTTCTCAGCCTACTATTCAAGGCCCGATTTGCCTAATAAGCCAAGTTTTCATGAATTAATGTTTTTTCGTCTACCTAACCTACCTAACCTAACCTAACCTAGCTTTTTTTGGCTACCTAACCTAACCTTACCTATAAATATAGGTTAGGTTAGGTTAGGTAGGGTTGGTTAGGTTCGGTCATATATCTACGTTAATTTTAACTCCAATAAAAAAAAATTGACCTCATACATAGAGAAAAGGGTTGCTGTATCATTTCATAAGAAAAAAATTATAGTAAATATATTAATTCAGGAAAACTTGGCTTATTAGGCAAATCGGGCCTTGAATAGTAGGCTGAGAAGTGAGTTCTGGCTACTAGGTACGACATATATATATATATATATATATGTCGTACCTAGTTGCCAGAACGCACTTCTCGGCCTACTATGCAAGGTCCGATTTGCCTAATAAGCCAAGTTTTCATGAATTAATATATTTTCTCTAATTTTTTTCTTATGAAATGATAAAGCTACCCATTTCATTATGTACAAGGTCAATTTTTTTTATTGGAGTTAAAATTAACGTAGATATATGACCGAACCTAACCAACCCTACCTAACCTAACCTAACCTATCTTTATAGGTTAGGTTAGGTTAGGTAGCCGAAAAAGTTAGGTTAGGTTAGGTTAGGTAGGTTAGGTAGTCGACAAACAATTAATTCATGAAAACTTGGCTTATTAGGCAAATTGGGCCTTGCATAGTAGGCTGAGAAGTGTGTTCTGGCTACTAGGTACGACATATATATATATATATGTCGTACCTAGTAGCCAGAACGCACTTCTCGGCCTACTATGCAAGGCCCGATTTGCCTAATAAGCCAAGTTTTCATGAATTAATTGTTTTTCGACTACCTAACCTACCTAACCTAACCTAACCTAACTTTTTCGGCTACCTAACCTAACCTAACCTATGAAGATAGGTTAGGTTAGGTTAGGTAGGGTTGGTTAGGTTCGGTCATATATCTACGTTAATTTTAACTCCAATAAAAAAAAATTGACCTCATACATAATGAAATGGGTAGCTTTATCATTTCATAAGAAAAAAATTAGAGAAAATACATTAATTCAGGAAAACTTGGCTTATTAGGCAAATAGGGCCTTGCATAGTAGGCTGAGAAGTGCGTTCTGGCTACTAGGTACGACATATATATATATATATATATATATATATATATATATATATATATATATATATATATATATATATATATATATATATATATATATATATGTCGTACCTAGTAGCCAGAATGCACTTCTCTGCCTACTTTGCAAGGCCCGATTTGCCTAATAAGCCAAGATTTCTTGAATTAATATATTTTCTTAAATTTTTTTCTTATGAAATGATAAAGCTACCCATTTTATTATGTATGAGGTCAATTTTTTTTATTGAAGTTAAAATTAACGTAGATATATGACCGAACCTAACCAAACCTACCCAACCTAACCTAACCTATCTTTAGAGGTTAGGTTAGGTTAGGTAGCCGAAAAAGTTAGGTTAGGTTAGGTTAGGTAGGTTAGGTAGTCGAAAAACAATTAATTCATGAAAACTTGGCTTATTAGGCAAATCGGGCATTGCATAGTAGGCGGAGAAGTGCGTTCTGGCTACTAGGTACGACATATATATATATATATATATATATATATATATATATATATATATATATATATATATATATATATATATATATATATATATATTTTATTTATAATATATATATATATATATATATATATATATATATATATATATATATATATATATATATATATATATAATATATATATATATATTATAAATATATATATTATAATATATATATATATTATATTATATATAAATTATATTATATATAATCATATTTAATAATAGACTGATGACTGATGAAAGGAGCTTCTCTTGTGTTATACCTCGGGAATGCTCTTCAAGTATGGCTCGAGCACGTCTAATTTGGGAGTGCTCTCGTCACTGTATACTCTGTCCACGATCATTTATATTGTAGAGTCGATTGAGATGTTGGTAAATAGGGATTCGACGTCTAGTGAAATAATAATTCCTTCAGGCTGTGTAGTCTTGATTAACTCTCGGAAATCTGCTGATGATTGTGCCTAGACGGGGTTTTGGGAGTTCTTCTACTCCCCATGCCCGACCCGAGGCCAGGCTTTACTTGTAAGAGCTTGGTCCAACAAGTGAGTGAGTGAGAGCTTGGAGCGGCCCACATGCCCACATATTCACCACAACTCGGTTGGTCCGACATTTCTTGAAGAAAACTATCTAGTTTTCTCTTGAAGATGTCCACTTTCGGCAAATTTCTTATACTTTCCAGGTAGATTTTAAAACCAAACAGTTTTCGCATTTACGGATTTGGCGAGTAGGCGGTTCATTGGTTTATAACCCTGAGGATGAAAAAGCATCTCCTGTTCTCAGTCCTGCATTGTGGCTTGTTGAGCTGGAAACCGTTGCTCCTTGTTTGTGTAACATTTGACTTTCCGAAGAAAATTATCCGAATCAAACATCCTCCAACTTGTTCACTATTTTAAAAGTTTCTTTGAGATCCGCACTGCCATGCCTGGTTTGCAGTGTTATTAGCGCTGTGGCCCCTCAACAGTTTCTGACACAAGAGATGACTTAGCTCAGGAATGACTTTTGTTGCCTGGCATTGCACTTTCTCCAGAGCAGCTATGTCCTTCTGAAAATGAAGTCTCCATGATTTGGTACAGTAATCAAAATGGATGCACACCAGAGATTTATACTGTTGAATCACTACCTTCTTTTCCTTAAAATCAAAGGAGCGCTTGATTATTCCAAGGGTTTGGATAGCTTTTCTGACTGCTGCTCCTACTTGTTGTGCAACTTTTAGTGAGTGGTGGATTCTGACTCCAAAGTCCTTTTCTTCATCAATCTGCTGAAATGTAATGTTATTAATTTGGTAGTCGTGGCATGGGTTACTATGCCCCACATGCCAGGTCTTGCAGTTGTTAATAATAAAAAGCATTTGCCAGTCTTCTGACCATTTTTTTAAGTTCATGTAGATCTCTTTGTAAGACATTAATATAATTAATATCATTATCATTTGTCACTTCACCATATATATTTATGTAATCTGCAAATTTGATGAAGTGGTTTGTAATATTCTCATCTGTCATTATTGTATATGACAAGAAAAGGTAGGGCCCCAAGATGGACCCCTGAGGTACCCCCACCTACCACATCTCTTCGGTCAGATTCATTCTCATTTAGCAAGACACTTTGTTTTCTTTGTTTCAACCATTGTTTAATCCATTCTAGTATTTTAGCATTAATTCCATGGGCCTGTAATTTCCTTGCCAATCAATCCATCAACCGGAATTCCTTTGTCTGAGTTGCTGGTTACCGTTTCTAAAAATGTGAGCAGGTTTGAAAAGCAGGATCAAATTTTAACAAACCCATGTTGTGTCAGTTGTACAAGATTGTTCGCTTAATACCCATAGTTTCGTATTTTGTCTTGTGTTTGTTCACCTCACTCAAAACTTGTACCACATAACCTCACCCAAATACGAGTAAAAGTATGACGGATTAGCGTGTTTACAGGTTACAGTTGTGTGTGTAAACTACAGTCTTAGAAAATGTAATAAGTTATTGCGAAACGCGTTCAAGCATCGTGTCAGACTAGAAATAAAAAGGAATTTTGGAGAATTGAGAATTGAATTGAGAATTTTCTCAATTACCATCGACAGTAAAAAGAAACATAAGAAATATTGAGAAAATTCGTGTTAGAATTATTAACCTTACTTGTTCGGTCATATTTAACCACACACACACACACACACACACACACACACACACACACACACACACACACACACACACACACACACACACACACACACACACACACACACACACACACACACACACACACACACACACACACACACACAACCTTCTGGAATTCTATGATAAAATAACGAGGATAAGACAGGACAGAGATGGTTGGGCAGACTGCATATTTCTGGACTGCCAAGAAACCTTTGATACAGTACCGCCCATGAGACTGCTGTTCAAGCTCGAGAGGCAGGCGGGGGTGGGGGGAAAGGTCCTAGCATGGATAAGGAACTACCTAACAGGAAGGAGCCAAAGAGTTACGGCAAGGGGCGAGAAGTCGGACTGGCGAACAGTAACAAGTGAAGTACCACAAGGATCGGTGCTGGGACCAATTCTATTTCTTGTATATGTTAACGACATGTTTACAGGCGTAGAGTCCTACATGTCGATGTTTGCGGATGATGCAAAGTTGATGAGAAGAGTTGTGACAGATGAGGATTGCAGGATCCTCCAAGAGGACCTGAACAGATTGCAGAGATGGTCAGAGAAATGGCTACTAGAATTCAACACGAGCAAATGTAAAGTTATGGAAATGGGACTAGGAGATAGGAGACCAAAGGGACAGTACACAATGAAGGGGAACAGCCTACCTGTAACGACGCGTGAAAGAGACCTGGGGGTGGACGTAACACCTAATCTATCTCCTGAGGCACATATTAGTAGGATAACGACAGCAGCGTACTCTACACTGGCAAAAGTTAGAACATCATTCAGAAACCTAAGTAAGGAGGCATTTAGGGCGCTTTACACTGCCTACGTAAGGCCAGTCTTAGAGTATGCCACCTCATCATGGAGTCCCCATCTGAAGAAGCATATAATGAAACTGGAAAAGGTTCAGAGGTTTGCAACGAGACTCGTCCCAGAGCTACGAGGGATGGGGTATGAGGAGCGCCTGAGGGAACTATGCCTTACGACACAAGAAAGAAGAAGGGAGAGGGGGGACATGATAGGAACGTATAAGATACTCAGAGGGATTGACAGAGTGGACATAGACGAAATGTTCACACGGAATAGTAACAGAACGAGAGGACAAAGATGGAAGCTTGAAACTCAGATGAGTCACAGAGATGTTAGGAAGTTTTCTTTTAGCGTGAGAGTAGTGGGGAAATGGAATGTACTTCAGGAACAGGTTGTGGAAGCAAATACAATTCATAATTTTAAAACCAGGTATGATAGGGAAATGGGACAGGAGTCATTGCTGTAAACAACCGATGCTCGAAAGGCGGGATCCAAGAGTCAATGCTCGATCCTGCAGACACAACTAGGTGAGTACAACTAAGTGAGTACACACACACATATATATATATATATATATATATATATATATATATATATATATATATATATATATATATATATATATATATATATATATATATATATATATATATATATATATATATATTATATTTTGGTAGCAGTCTTTCCTGTAGACATATATTATTAAATATGACCGAAAAAGTAAGATTAATAATTCTAACACGAATTTTCTCAATCTTTCGTACATTACGCTTCACTGTTGGAGGTAAATCAAAAATCAATCCTCCAAAATTCATTTTTATTTCTAGTCTGACGCGACACGGGCGCGTTTCGTAAAACTTATTACATTTTCAAAGACTTTAGTTCACAAATACACAACTGAATAGAACTTACGTATCTCCAATTTTATATCTACATTTGAGTGAGGTGGAAGGGGTGATGTGGCATTAACACAAGACAGAACAAAATGTGGTATTAATAGGGTATTAATTTCATCAACACAAGACAGAACAAGAGTATTAATAGGGTATTAATTTCATCAACACAAGACAGAACACGAAACAATGGATATTGAATAGAAGTGTTTGTAGAAAGCCTATTGGTCCATATTTCTTGATGCTTTTATATTGGAGCGGAGTCTTGAGGTGGGTAGAATATAGTTGTGCATTAATTGGCTGTTGATTGCTGGTGTTGACTTCTTGATGTGTAGTGCCTCGCAAACGTCAAGCCGCCTGCTATCGCTGTATCTATCGATGATTTCTGTGTTGTTTACTAGGATTTCTCTGGCGATGGTTTGGTTGTGGGAAGAGATTATATGTTCCTTAATGGAGCCCTGTTGCTTATGCATCGTTAAACGCCTAGAAAGAGATGTTGTTGTCTTGCCTATATACTGGGTTTTTTGGAGCTTACAGTCCCCAAGTGGGCATTTGAAGGCATAGACGACGTTAGTCTCTTTTAAAGCGTTCTGTTTTGTGTCTGGAGAGTTTCTCATGAGTAGGCTGGCCGTTTTTCTGGTTTTATAGTAAATCGTCAGTTGTATCCTCTGATTTTTGTCTGTAGGGATAACGTTTCTATTAACAATATCTTTCAGGACCCTTTCCTCCGTTTTATGAGCTTGGAAAAGAAGTTCCTGTAAAATAGTCTAATAGGGGGTATAGGTGTTGTGTTAGTTGTCTCTTCAGAGGTTGCATGGCTTTTCACTTTCCTTCTTATGATGTCTTCGACGAAACCATTGGAGAAGCCGTTATTGACTAGGACCTGCCTTACCCTACAGAGTTCTTCGCCGACTTGCTTCCATTCTGAGCTGTGGCTGAGAGCACGGTCGACATATGCGTTAACAACACTCCTCTTGTACCTGTCTGGGCAGTCGCTGTTGGCATTTAGGCACATTCCTATGTTTGTTTCCTTAGTGTAGACTGCAGTGTGGAAACCTCCGCCCTTTTCCATGACTGTTGCATCTAGAAAGGGCAGCTTCCCATCCTTTTCCATCTCGTAAGTGAAACGCAGCACGGAACTCTGCTCAAATGCCTCCTTCAGCTCCTGCAGATGTCTAACATCAGGTACCTGTGTAAAAATGTCGTCAACATACCTGCAGTATATGGCCGGTTTCAAGTTCATGTCGACTAAGACTTTTTGCTCGATGGTACCCATGTAGAAGTTTGCAAACAGGACACCTAGGGGAGAACCCATGGCGACCCCATCTACTTCCTATCATTCCGATTGTCTCGTCCACAGGTACGTTGGTAAACAGCGATTCTACGTCCAACGAGGCTCTTATCCCTGTGGCCCGTGTGCCCCGCAGTAAGTCAACAAATTCCTTTGGAGACTGAAAACGCCTTGGAGACTTGAGACGCCTTCAGCCTTTTTTTCAGGCTGAAGGCGCAAGGAACATAAGGAGTCAGCAGGCCGTTGAGTCGCTTCGCCAGTCTGTACGTGGGTGTGGGTATCTGGCTAATGATTGGCCGAAGTGGGTTTCCAGGCTTGTGCGTCTTGACATTTCCATACGCATATCCAGGTTTATATTCCCCCATATGTCGTGCTCTCAGCCACAGCTCAGAATGGAAGCAAGTCGACGAAGAACTCTGTAGGGTAAGGCAGGTCCTAGTCAATAACGGCTTCTCCAATGGTTTCGTCGAAGACATCATAAGAAGGAAAGTGAAAAGCCATGCAACCTCTGAAGAGACAACTAACACAACACCTATACCCCCTATTAGACTATTTTACAGGAACTTCTTTTCCACAGCTCATAAAACGGAGGAAAGGGTCCTGAAAGATATTGTTAATAGGAACGTTATCCCTACAGACAAAAATCAGAGGATACAACCGACGATTTACTATAAAACCAGAAAAACGGCCAGCCTACTCATGAGAAACTCTCCAGACACAAAACAGGACGCTTTAAAAGAGACTAACGTCGTCTATGCCTTCAAATGCCCACTTGGGGACTGTAAGCTCCAAAAAACCCAGTATATAGGCAAGACAACAACATCTCTTTCTAGGCGTTTAACGATGCATAAGCAACAGGGCTCCATTAAGGAACATATAATCTCTTCCCACAACCAAACCATCGCCAGAGAAATCCTAGTAAACAACACAGAAATCATCGATAGATACAGCGATAGCAGGCGGCTTGACGTTTGCGAGGCACTACACATCAAGAAGTCAACACCAGCAATCAACAGCCAATTAATGCACAACTATATTCTACCCACCTCAAGACTCCGCTCCAATATAGAAGCATCAAGAAATATGGACCAATAGGCTTTCTACAAACACTTCTATTCAATGCTCATTGTTTCGTGTTCTGTCTTGTGTTGATAAAATTAATACCCTATTAATACCACCTCTTGTTCTGTATTGTGTTGATGAAATTAATACCCTATTAATGCCACCTCACCCCATCCACCTCACTCAAATGTAGATATAAAATCGGAGATGCGTAAGTTCTATTCAGTTGTGTATTTGTAAACTAAAGTCTTTGAAAATGTAATAAGTTTTACGAAACGCGCTCGTGTCGCATCAGACTAGAAATAAAAATGAATTTTGGAGAATTGATTTTTGATTTACCTCCAACAGTGAAAAGAAATGTACGAAAGATTGAGAAAATTCGTGTTAGAATTATTAATCTTACTTTTTCGGTCATATTTAATAATATATGTCTATAGGAAAGACTGCTACCAAAATATACTAATATTAAAGCGCACGACCCAGCAGGAAGGAATCAAGCCTTCACGATAAAATATCGCCAGGATCTGATTCGTGATTAGATATACAAGGCAGAGAATGAAATCAAAGACAACAAAACGCAACTACTTCATGCTACAAACGAGTGGAGAAATAGCAACATCGACGATAGTATCCGTACCCGCATTGAACAACACCTCGACATCCTCACAGACCAACATCACCTCAGCACTGAAACAAGGATTATCAAGAAACTAACAACATTATATGGAGGACCTATGGCAATTCCACGACCAAGAGATGGCTTCCTGAACCTTGCAGGAATTAACCTCACTGAGGAACAAGTCACTCTCCTAAATCTGGGCATAAACTGTCATGTTATGTCCAGACCGAGTGAGATGGCCCGGAAAGTAGAGTTGGAAATTCTGTTGGACGACATATTCGACCTCGAGACACAAAAGAAGGTCACTACCAAAGATACCTTACAAGCAGAACTTATTGCAGAAGGAGGAAAGAATCGAGGCAACTACAGAAGCACCATACTGTCCCCCGAGCTTAAAGCGGCAGCTAAAAGCCTTCGTGAGAACAAGGAGATAGTTGTCAGGAGAGGTGACAAGTCGCCAATATATGTCATTCTTAAGAAAGACGAATATCTGGCGAAAATAAACATCATACTCTCTGACCAAACTAAGTTCCAAAGGGTAACAAAGGACACTACAGCCGAATTAAAAGCAAAGGTCAACAAACTGATCGAAATTGTGAACGCCAAGAAATCCGGACTCCACCTGCCAAAGATCATTGGGGAATATAAACCTGGATATGCGTATGGAAATGTCAAGACGCACAAGCCTGGAAACCCACTTCGGCCAATCATTAGCCAGATACCCACACCCACGTACAGACTGGCGAAGCGACTCAACGGCCTGCTGACTCCTTATGTTCCTTGCGCCTTCAGCCTGAAGTCTCCAAAGGAATTTGTTGACTTACTGCGGGGCACACGGGCCACAGGGATAAGAGCATCGTTGGACGTAGAATCACTGTTTACCAACGTACCTGTGGACGAGACAATCGGAATGATAGTCGACAGAGTGTATCGTGATCCAGCCTGTACTCCTCTTGACATACCAGAAAATATTCTGAGGAAACTACTCCAAGCTTGTACTAAAGAGGCACCCTTCTTGAGCCCGGATGGGCACATGTATAAGCAAGTAGATGGGGTCGCCATGGGTTCTCCCCTAGGTGTCCTGTTTGCAAACTTCTACATGGGTACCATCGAGCAAAAAGTCTTAGTCGACATGAACTTGAAACCGGCCATATACTGCAGGTATGTTGACGACATTTTTACACAGGTACCTGATGTCAGACATCTGCAGGAGCTGAAGGAGGCATTTGAGCAGAGTTCCGTGCTGCGTTTCACTTACGAGATGGAAAAGGATGGGAAGCTGCCCTTTCTAGATGTAACAATCATGGAAAAGGGCGGAGGTTTCCACACTGCAGTCTACACTAAGGAAACAAACATAAGAATGTGCCTAAATGCCAACAGCGACTGCCCAGACAGGTACAAGAGGAGTGTTGTTAACGCATATGTCGACCGTGCTCTCAGCCACAGCTCAGAATGGAAGCAAGTCGACGAAGAACTCTGTAGGGTAAGGCAGGTCCTAGTCAATAACGGCTTCTCCAATGGTTTCGTCGAAGACATCATAAGAAGGAAAGTGAAAAGCCATGCAACCTCTGAAGAGACAACTAACACAACACCTATACCCCCCTATTAGACTATTTTACAGGAACTTCTTTTCCACAGCTCATAAAACGGAGGAAAGGGTCCTGAAAGATATTGTTAATAGAAACGTTATCCCTACAGACAAAAATCAGAGGATACAACTGACGATTTACTATAAAACCAGAAAAACGGCCAGCCTACTCATGAGAAACTCTCCAGACACAAAACAGAACGCTTTAAAAGAGACTAACGTCGTCTATGCCTTCAAATGCCCTCTTGGGGACTGTAAGCTCCAAAAAACCCAGTATATAGGCAAGACAACAACATCTCTTTCAAGGCGTTTAACGATGCATAAGCAACAGGGCTCCATTAAGGAACATATAATCTCTTCCCACAACCAAACCATCGCCAGAGAAATCCTAGTAAACAACACAGAAATCATTGATAGATACAGCGATAGCAGGCGGCTTGACGTTTGCGACTTGCTACATATCAAGAAGTCAACACCAGCAATCAACAGCCAATTATTGCACAACTATATTCTGCCCACCTCAAGACTCCGCTCCAATATAGAAGCATCAAGAAATATGGACCAATAGGCTTTCTACAAACACTTCTATTCAATATCCATTGTTTCGTGTTCTGTCTTGTGTTGATGAAATTAATACCCTATTAATACTCTTGTTCTGTCTTGTGTTGATGAAATTAATACCCTAATAATACCACATCTTGTTCTGTCTTGTGTTAATGCCACATCACCCCTTCCACCTCACTCAAATGTAGATATAAAATCGGAGATGCGTAAGTTCTATTCAGTTGTGTATTTGTTAACTAAAGTCTTTGAAAATGTAATAAGTTTTAAGAAACGCGCTCGCGTCGCGTCAGACTAGATGAAAAAAATAAAGATAAAGATTAGATAAAAATTAATTTTGGAGAATTGATTTTTGATTTACCTCCAACAGTGAAACGAAATGTACAAAAGATTGAGAAAATTCGTGTTAGAATTATTAATCTTACTTTTTCGGTCATATTTAATAATATATGTCTACAGGAAAGACTGCTACCAAAATATACTAATATTAAAGCGCACGACCCAGCAGCAAGGAATCAAGCCTTCACGATAAAATATCGCCAGGATCTGATTCGTGATCAGATATACAAGGCAGAGAATGAAATCAAAGACAACAAAACGCAACTACTTCATGCTACAAACGAGTGGAGAAATAGCAACATCGACGATAGTATCCGTACCTGCATTGAACAACACCTCGACATCCTCACAGACCAACATCACCTCAGCACTGAAACAAGGATTATCAAGAAACTAACAACATTATATGGAGGACCTATGGCAATTCCACGACCAAGAGATGGCTTCCTGAACCTTGCAGGAATTAACCTCACTGAGGACCAAGTCACTCTCCTAAATCTGGGCATAAACTGTCATGTTATGTCCAGACCGAGTGAGATGGCCCGGAAAGTAGAGTTGGAAATTCTGTGGGACGACATATTCGACCTCGAGACACAAAAGAAGGTCACTACCAAAGATACCTTACAAGCAGAACTTATTGCAGAAGGAGGAAAGAATCGAGGCAACTACAGAAGCACCATACTGTCCCCCGAGCTTAAAGCGGCAGCTAAAAGCCTTCGTGAGAACAAGGAGATAGTTGTCAGGAGAGGTGACAAGTCGCCAATATATGTCATTCTTAAAAAAGACGAATATCTGGCGAAAATGAACATCATACTCTCTGACCAAACTAAGTTCCAAAGGGTAACGAAGGACACTACAGCCGAATTGAAAGCAAAGGTCAACAAACTGATCGAAACTGTGAACGCCAAGAAATCCGGACTCCACCTGCCAAAGATCATTGGGGAATATAAACCTGGATATGCGTATGGAAATGTCAAGACGCACAAGCCTGGAAACCCACTTCGGCCAATCATTAGCCAGATACCCACACCCACGTACAGACTGGCGAAGCGACTCAACGGCCTGCTGACTCCTTATGTTCCTTGCGCCTTCAGCCTGAAGTCTCCAAAGGAATTTGTTGACTTACTGCGGGGCACACGGGCCACAGGGATAAGAGCCTCGTTGGACGTAGAATCGCTGTTTACCAACGTACCTGTGGACGAGACAATCGGAATGATAGCCGACAGAGTGTATCGTGATCCAGCCTGTACTCCTCTTGACATACCAGAAAATATTCTGAGGAAACTACTCCAAGCTTGTACTAAAGAGGCACCCTTCTTGAGCCCGGATGGGCACATGTATAAGCAAGTAGATGGGGTCGCCATGGGTTCTCCCCTAGGTGTCCTGTTTGCAAACTTCTACATGGGTACCATCGAGCAAAAAGTCTTAGTCGACATGAACTTGAAACCGGCCATATACTGCAGGTATGTTGACGACATTTTTACACAGGTACCTGATGTCAGACATCTGCAGGAGCTGAAGGAGGCATTTGAGCAGAGTTCCGTGCTGCGTTTCACTTACGAGATGGAAAAGGATGGGAAGCTGCCCTTTCTAGATGTAACAGTCATGGAAAAGGGCGGAGGTTTCCACACTGCAGTCTACACTAAGGAAACAAACATAGGAATGTGCCTAAATGCCAACAGCGACTGCCCAGACAGGTACAAGAGGAGTGTTGTTAACGCATATGTCGACCGTGCTCTCAGCCACAGCTCAGAATGGAAGCAAGTCGACGAAGAACTCTGTAGGATAAGGCAGGTCCTAGTCAATAACGGCTTCTCCAATGGTTTCGTCGAAGACATCATAAGAAGGAAAGTGAAAAGCCATGCAACCTCTGAAGAGACAACTAACACAACACCTATACCCCCCTATTAGACTATTTTACAGGAACTTCTTTTCCACAGCTCATAAAACGGAGGAAAGGGTTCTGAAAGATATTGTTAATAGAAACGTTATCCCTACAGACAAAAATCAGAGGATACAACTGACGATTTACTATAAAACCAGAAAAACGGCCAGCCTACTCATGAGAAACTCTCCAGACACAAAACAGAACGCTTTAAAAGAGACTAACGTCGTCTATGCCTTCAAATGCCCTCTTGGGGACTGTAAGCTCCAAAAAAAACAGTATATAGGCAAGACAACAACATCTCTTTCTAGGCGTTTAACGATGCATAAGCAACAGGGCTCCATTAAGGAACATATAATCTCTTCCCACAACCAAACCATCGCCAGAGAAATCCTAGTAAACAACACAGAAATCATCGATAGATACAGCGATAGCAGGCGGCTTGACGTTTGTGAGGCACTACACATCAATAAGTCAACACCAGCAATCAACAGCCAATTATTGCACAACTATATTCTACCCACCTCAAGACTCCGCTCCAATATAGAAGCATCAAGAAATATGGACCAATAGGCTTTCTACAAACACTTCTATTCAATATCCATTGTTTCGTGTTCTGTCTTGTGTTGATGAAATTAATACCCTATTAATACTCTTGTTCTGTCTTGTGTTGATGAAATTAATACCCTATTAATACCACATCTTGTTCTGTCTTGTGTTAATGCCACATCACCCCTTCCACCTCACTCAAATGTAGATATAAAATCGGAGATGCGTAAGTTCTATTCAGTTGTGTATTTGTGAACTAAAGTCTTTGAAAATGTAATAAGTTTTAAGAAACGCGCTCGTGTCGCATCAGACTAGAAATAAAAATGAATTTTGGAGAATTGATTTTTGATTTACCTCCATCAGTGAAACGAAATGTACGAAAGATTGAGAAAATTCGTGTTAGAATTATTAATCTTACTTTTTCGGTCATATTTAATAATATATATATATATATATATATATATATATATATATATATATATATATATATATATATATATATATATATATATATATATATATATATATATATATATATATATATATATATATATATATATACATATATATATATGTATATTTGTGACGGGAAATTGTAAGTGTTGATGTTCGGCAATCCTCCAATGGCTGGTGTCAATGCCTAGTCACACTTACAAAAAAAGATAGATTGCTTGGCTGTTTATCTGTGGTAAAGTAAGGGAAGACACGCAAAACAGATAGTATGAACAATGAAACTTTAATTAGTATAGAAAACAAATTAAAAACAAAGACAATCCCTTATCTATGTACAGTGCAAACAAACAAGTCAAAAACATATAACATAAATGAAGAATAGGGATGACGTTACTCTACAATAATATAATGACAAACTGAAAAATAATAAGCAGGTGCTGAGAATATAGCGCTAGCTGAGAAACATCCACCTGATAGACAGCGTATATCAGTTAGTTGTTCACGGCTTGAGAGCACAAGGATATTCTGACTTCAATGGCTGGTTCAAGCCCAGACATTGACTTGTAGAGGGCGCTGAGGTGCAGATGTGCAGTTGGCGAGTCACCAATCAGAAGCAGGCAAGCTGGGAATGGTAGTTTGCTGGTTGATGACGGAGCCGGCATGGAGGGAGTGTGGAGTAGAGGGGAGTCTTGGGTACGTTTGCCTCCTGGTCAAAACGTTTTGTGCTACTGGTAGACGTATCTTGAAGGTAGCATCTTATTGTTGTATAATATACGTAACTTTATGTAGAGAAGATCAGGCTCAATCTCTCTTGAAAGAGATTATCGTCACAACTCTCCCCGAAGCCTGCTCTAATGGGTGAAGTTATATCTTCAGGTGGTAGAGTGGTAGGTGGAGCTGCCTCTACCTCATAGACTCTGGAGAGGGCATCTGCTATGATGTTGTCAGAACCCTTGATGTAGAAGATCTCCAGGTTGAAATTCTGCAGATACAAAGCCCATCATAGAAGCCGTTGATTGTTGAATTGGGCTTGCTGCAGGAAGCGTAGGGGATTGTGGTCCGAGTAGATGGTGGTAGACCGAGCACTTTGTTGGTCCGATTCAAAGTGCTGTAAGTTCAGGACAATGGAGAGAAGTTCCTTTTCGATAGTGCTGTAGTTCTTCTGGTGAGGTTTTAACTTGTAGCTGTAGTAGCTAACAGGTAGAACCTCCTCGCCTCGTTGTTGCATCAGGACGCCCCCGATGCCGATACCACTGGCGTCGACATGGAGGATGAAAGGCTTCGTGATATCTGGCGAGGCGAGAATAGGATTAGAACAGAGCATGGATTTAAGTTGTTCAAAAGCAATGGTTTGCTGAATGGTCCAATGATACCGTTGCTTGGGGCTGGTTAAAGTGATCAATGGTGTCGCCACCGTACCAAAATTCTTCACAAACCTACGGTAGTAGGAGGCAAGACCACGGAAGCACAGGAGCTGTTTCCTGGTGGTAGCCTGTGGGTAATGCTGGATGGCTTGAGTGTGTATGTTTAACGGAGCTAGGCTGCCACTCCCTATCACATGACCAAGACAATGCACATTACCTTTGGCAAAGGTGGACTTGCCCAAGTTGATGGTGAGGCCGGCTGTGATTGGCAAACAATCGTTGCAGCTGGAGCAGATGTTCGCTCCAGGTGTTAGTTGCCACAACGATATCATCCAAGTAGGCGTAGGTGTTATCTAAGCCCAGGATGACGCGGTTGACAGCTCACTGGAAGGTGGCCGGGGCATTACATAGTCCAAATGGAAGGCGTTCGTATCTGTAAAGGCCAAAAGGAGTGGTGAAGGCAGATATTTCCTTAGCTCACTCTGTCAAACATACTTGGTAGTATCCCTTGAGTAAGTCTAGCTTCGATAGATACCGAGCATTACCAATGGCGTCAAAGATGTCATCTATTTTAGGTAATGGATAAGCATCCTTCATAGCCACAAGATTCAATTTCCGGTAATCGGTACACAACCAAGATGCAGGGTTGGAGCCCAAGGAGACTCACAAGGGGTGGCCAGCCCATGATCCAGGAGGTACTGTACCTCAGCACGCATAACTTCCTTTTTGCTCGGGCTGATTCGGTAGAAAGGTTGACGAATCGGCCGGGTGTCAGAGAGTAGCTGGATGTCGTGCTGAACCACATTACACTCCTGTGGATCATCGCTGAACAACTTCTGATGTTCCTTGAAGATTCTGATGAGAGGAGCACTATTACTGTCCTGCAAATAGGTATGAAGATCATTAAGGATTTCCGAATTGGAAGGCACTCACTCTATGTTAGTGCTTTCGGGAGGAGTAGCAGGGAAGGTCTCACTGTGGAGGTATGGACCTTTAAATGTGGATAATGATACCAATACAGTGGGGGGAGTACCTTTGTACTGCTTCAGGAGGTTGACGTGGCAAAACTGGGTCTTCCGCCGCCTATCTGGAGTCTCAAGAACGTAGTTTGGTTGTTTCTGCACTCCTTGATGCGGTAAGGTCCTGAAAACTTGTTTTGCAATGGAGAACCTGGGATAGGAAAATATGCCAACACAAAGTCACCTGGTTTAAATTTCCTTAATTTGCTGCGTTGGTCAAAATGAGTCTTCATCCTCTCCTGAGTTTTCAATAGATTGTCATTAGCAAATTTACGTACTCTCTCTAGAATGTGCTTTTAAGTTTTGAAGAAACTGGGGCACATTCTGAGGGTCACTGAAGGTGGCATTACATAGAGAGTCCTTGAAAGCTTTGAGAGGAGCATGGCACTTACGTCCGTAGAGCATCTCATAAGGAGATACTCCTTTAGACTCATTGGGGAGACTTCTGAAAATGCACATAATGAGGTCAAGTTGTTTATCCCAGTCCTTCAAGGTTTCATTGCAAAATTTCTTTAGGAGTGCTTTAATAGTCTGATGACTACGTTCAAGAGAACCCTGTGAAGCAGGATGATAGGGGCTGGACAGTACCTGTGTGATGTTGAATTCTTCCAGTGTCTTCTTGAAGAGATCACTGGTGAAGTTGGTGCCACAGTCACTTTGAACCTCTCTTGGAAATCCATACTGGGTGAAGATCTTCAATAGCTGTTTCACCACAGTAGCAGCCGTAATGTTCTTTACTGGAACTGCTATGGGGAATCTGGTGGTAGGACACAGGATAGTTAGTATATAGGCGTTGCCAGAACTGGTCCGGGGTAAAGGACCAACACAGTCTATGATGAGTCTGTGGAAAGATTCTGCAGGCACCTGGATAGGATTTAATGGAGCTTGGGAAATAGAGATGTTAGGTTTGCCTGCCATCTGACATGGATGACACTGTTGCACGTAACTTTTGACGTCTTTAACCATACCTGGCCAGTAGTAGTCTTGTCTGATTCCGTGGTAGGTTTTGTTAAAACCATAGTGAGAAAGAGCTCCGTGGGCCAGGTGTAGAATATCAGGCCGTAGGCTGGTTGGAACCACTAGTTGTTCGACATTTGCCCAATCGTCATCCTCCTTCAGCTTGCTGGGTCTGTACCTGCGGTAGAGCAATTGATTTTTTAGGAAGAACCCAGGGATACTGTCAGGTTGAGTCTCAGCCTGGAAGAATAGCGGTGTTAATGATAGATCTTCCCTCTGTAACTTTCGGAACGCCAAACTAGTAAGATTCGGTGGTAGATTCTGAGGGTCTTGAGGGACAGCGGTAGCAGTAGAGTCAGCTGGTTGCGGGCGTGCAGCTTGTGCACAGGTGGTCACCAAAACCGGAGGAGAAACTTCATCACTTTCTTGGACCTCTGCTGAAACATACTTAAAGATGGGATTGTCCACTACAGAGTTACACACCTGGGGTTTGTCCATGATGATCAGGTTGGACGATTGCAGATCTTCTACCAAGTCGTTGCCCAGGAAAAGTTGCACTCCAGACATGGGAAAAGGCTTCTCCCTGATGGCGACTTGGACTTCACCGGTCACAAAAGGACAATCCAGGTGGACTCTGGCGAGTGGATACGGAGTGGTAGCAGTGAGGTCAGTGATAAGGACGGTTTCCCCGGTGTAGGTGATGTGAGGCACAGCTGATTTCAATATTATTGACTGAAGAGCCGCTGTGTCTCTCAAGATCTTCAATTTGAAACGTCCCTCCGAATCTATACCGTTGGTAGAGACAGTTCCAGGATACAGGTGTTTGCTGAAGAGAGAAAGATCATTAACAGGAACACCAACATTCATCACAGGCTTACCGGACATAGAAGGAGTCGGTTTGGGTTTAGGAGTTTCATTGCCTTTGTATTGAGCCTTCCCACATTTATCTAAGGTATGTCCATAGAGCTTGCAATACTTACAATACAATTGAGAGCTCGCTTGAGCGGCACTCACTTTATCATAACTATACCAGTACTTCTTACTGGAAGGTGGTTCTGGTGTAAGCCGGTGGATGAGGCTGTAGGTGTCAGCTGACTTCGCACATCTGATGTAGTCGGTTTCTTCTTTGTCTGCTAAATATAAATGGACAGAAGGGGGAACACGTCTCAAGAATTCCTCAACTAGCATGAGGTTGATGAACTCTGAAAATGTAGAGACATGAGCTGCTTCCAGCCATTTCATGAAATATCTTTTCTTGGTATTGGCAAATTCTAGAAAGGTGGTGGTACTTGCCTTTAGATAATCACGGAATTTTCGTCTGTAGCTTTCGGTGGAGAGAAAGTAGGCGTCCAAAACTGCTTGCTTCAGGGTCTGGTAGTCATTCTCAGACGCTAAGGTACCGAGAGTATCTGCAGCTCTACCTGTGAGATGCACTCTGAGAAGGGTAGACCATTGATCTGCAGGCCAGCTAAGTTTTTTAGCTAGGGTCTCAAAAGTGGTGAAAAATGCATCAATCTCTGTCTCAACGAATGGTGGCATTAACTTACTTGCATGGGAGACATTGAAACTTACGGGAAGATTAGTGGTAGCTTGTTGGCACTGAGTGTGGTGTGTAGTTTCAAACGCGAGTTCTTGTTGTCGACATGCTATAGCCATATCGGCTTGCTTCTTATCATGCTCGCGTTGCATCTCCAGGTGACGTTGTTTTGCTTCAAGCTGTACTCGCTCACGCTCACGGAGTAGTGCAGTCTCACGTTCCTTGAGGGTGGCTTCACGTTCCTGTTCTTCTTTCCTGATTGCAGCCTCTCTTTCCCTTATTTGTAGAGCTTCTTTCGCCAGGGCCGCCTCTCGGTCTTGTTCTTCTTTCCTGATTGCAGCTTCTTCTTTCCTCAGGGCCGCCTCTCTTTCCCTCATTTGTACAGCTTCTTTTTGTTGCTCCCACTCAATCTTTGCAAGTTCGAGCTTGAGTTTCATAGTTGTCATAGCATGTCTATCTGCACAATAATATATTTCGTGAGTTTCAGATTCAATCTTCCCTTCATCTAAGAGGTGATCCAATATTAAATTGTGCAAATCATTTTTGTTGGCTCCAGGGGGAGCAAATAGTTGATACTCGTGTGCAAGAGTTTGTAATTCGGTCCTCTTGGCACGACTTAAGTTCCCTATTTCACCTGCTGGATTTTTACGAAAAGCTTGGAGACGAAACATGGTGAAAAATAGCAAATAAATGTACAACGAATACTTGTGATATGGAAGTGTCAGTAACAGGATAACGTGGCAACTGGTAACTATCCTGTGGAATTTTATATTTAACAATTAAAGTTAATTTTAGTATGGTAAATGATTAGTCAATCAAAATCGCGGGAAATCTTGTACATGGTACTCAATGTAAGAAAATAAGGGCAAGAAAATCCTACTAAATAAATGAAACCGATAGTTTCTAAAACAAATGAAACATTTAATTGTTTCAAAAGTGAATAAGGTAGTCCAAGAATGTAGGCATACCTTGCCGAGTCTCTATAGGACAGAAACAAGGGTTTTCCCACTAAATGAAATATGATACTTACAGAATTAGCGAACTTTGTGCTCTGAAAAAAGAAAGCTAATTCCCTACCTAAGTAAATATCATCATCTCTGACCGACGTGTAGAGGTGCGAGTGTCAACTGGTGACGAGAACTGCTGCTGAGGTCCCAACTCTGCAACTTAGTCTGTGCTAGAGGAACTATGGCCCTCTGTATCTTCCTTCGGTCTGATTGCAGAAGATAGGGTGCTTTGACCCGAAGACAAACCAAAGTACCAGGGTACCAAAATGATGATCTGTCTGAGATTGAGAAATATCCTAGGGACAAAAGATGGAAAACACGAGTAATTAAGAGAATGGCTGAGGCCTCCAGTCACCACGTAATCCAGAGTTATCCAACACTCACAATATGCTACTCTCGGAATGCATAATACACACAGCACCATATAAATATTAAAAGTAATGAAAATATTAAAAATCAATTGTATCAAAGCCAAGTACGCTTACCACAAATTGATGTTCTGGTACTAGTACCTGAGTGAGACTCCTAGGACAGGCCCCCATTAAATGTGACGGGAAAGTGTAGGAGTGTTGATGTTCAGCAGTCCTCCAATGGCTGGTGTCAATGCCTAGTCACACTTATAAAACAAAGATAGACTGCTTGGCTGTTTATCTGTGGTAAAGTAAGGGAAGACATGCAAAACACATAGTATGAACAATGAAACTTTAATTAATATAGAAAACAAATTAAAATCAAAGACAATCCCTTGGCTATGTATAGTGCAAACAAACAAGTCAAAAACATATAACATAAATGAAGAATAGGGATGACGTTACTCTATAATAATATAAAGACAAAGTAAAAAATAATAAGCAGGTGCTGAGAATATTGCGCTAGCTGAGAAACATCCACCTGATAGACAGCGTATATCAGTTAGTTGTTCACGGCTTGAGAGCACAAGGATATTCTAACTTCAATGGCTGGTTCAAGCCCAGACATCGACCTGTAGAGAGCGCTGAGGTGCAGAGGTGCAGGTGTGCAGTCGGTGAGTCACCAATCAGAAGCAGCCAAGCAGTTTGCTGGTTGATGACGGAGCCGGCATGGATGGAGTGTGGAGTAGGGGGGAATCTTGGGTACGTTTGCTTCCTGGTCAAAACGTTTTGTGCTACTGGTAGACGTATATTGAAGGTAGCATCTTATTGTTGTATAATATGTAACTTTATGTAGAGAAGAGCAGGCTCAATCTCTCTTGAAAGAGATTATTGTCACAATATATATATATATATATATATATATATATATATATATATATATATATATATATATATATATATATATATATATATATATATATATATATATATATATATATATATATATATATATATATATATGTCGTACCTAGTAGCCAGAACTCACTTCTCAGCCTACTATGCAAGGCCCGATTTGCCTAATAAGCCAAGTTTTACTGAATTTAGATTATTGGGGAATATAAACCTGGATATGCGTATGGAAATGTCAAGACACACAAGCCTGGAAACCCACTTCGGCCAATCATTAGCCAGATACCCACACCCACGTACAGACTGGCGAAGCGACTCAACGGCCTGCTGGCTCCTTATGTCCCTTGCGCCTTCAGCCTGAAGTCTCCAAAGGAATTTGTTGACTTACTGCGGGTCACAAGGATAAGAGCCTCGTTGGACGAGGCTCACTGTTCACTGTTCACCAACGTACAACACAATCACTGTTCACCAACGTACCTGTGGACGAGACAATCGGGATGATAGCCGACAGAGTGTATCGTGATCCAGCCTGTGCTCCTCTTGACGTACCAGAAAATATTCTAAGGAAACTACTCCATTCTTGTACTAAAGAGGCACCCTTCTTGAGCCCGGATGGGCACATGTATAAGCAAGTAGATGGGGTCGCCATGGGTTCTCCCCTAGGTGTCCTGTTTGCAAACTTCTACATGGGTACCATCGAGCAAAAAGTCCTAGTCGACATGAACTTGAAACCGGCCATATACTGCAGGTATGTTGACAACATTTTTACACAGGTACCTGATGTCAGACATCTGCAGGAGCTGAAGGAGGCGTTTGAGCAGCGTTCCGTGCTGCGTTTCACTTACGAGATGGAAAAGGATGGGAAGCTGCCCTTTCTAGATGTAACAGTCATGGAAAAGAGCGGAGGTTTCCACACTGCAGTCTACACTAAGGAAACGAACATAGGAATGTGCCTAAATGCCAACAGCAACTGCCCAGACAGGTACAAAAGGAGTGTTGTTAAAGCATATGTCGACCGTGCTCTCAGCCACAGCTCAGAATGGAAGCAAGTCGACGAAGAACTCTGTAGGGTAAGGCAGGTCCTAGTCAACAACGGCTTCTCCAATGGTTTCGTCGAAGACATCATAAGAAGGAAAGTGAAACGCCATGCAACCTCTGAAGAGACAACTAACACAACACCTATACCCCCTATTAGACTATTTTACAGGAACTTCTTTTCCACAGCTCATAAAACGGAGGAAAGGGTCCTGAAAGATATTGTTAATAGAAACGTTATCCCTACAGACAAAAATCAGAGGATACAACTGACGATTTACTATAAAACCAGAAAAACGGCCAGCCTACTCATGAGAAACTCTCCAGACACAAAGCAGAACGCTTTAAAAGAGACCAACGTCGTCTATGCCTTCAAATGCCCTCTTGGGGACTGTAAGCTCCAAAAAACCCAGTATATAGGCAAGACAACAACATCTCTTTCTAGGCGTTTAACGATGCATAAGCAACAGGGCTCCATTAAAGAACATATAATCTCTTCCCACAACCAAACAATCGCCAGAGAAATCCTAGTAAACAACACAGAAATCATCGATAGATACAGCGATAGCAGGCCGCTTGACGTTTGCGAGGCACAACACATTAAAAAGTCAACACCAGCAATCAACAGCCAATTAATGCACAACTATATTCTACCCACCTCAAGACTCCGCTCCAATATAGAAGCATCAAGAAATATGGACCAATAGGCTTTCTACAATCACTTCCATTCAATACCCATTGTTTCGTGTTCTGTCTTGTGTTGATGAAATTAATACCCTATTAATGCCACCTCACCCCATCCACCTCACTCAAATGTAGATATAAACAAATCGGAGATGTGTAAGTTCTATTCAGTTGTGTATGTGTAAACTAAAGTCTTTGAAAATGTAATAAGTTTTACGAAACGCGCTCAAGTGTCGCGTCAGACTAGAAATAAAAATGAATTTTGGAGAATTGATTTTTGAATTACCACCAACAGTGAAAAGAAATATACGAAAGATAGAGAAAATTCGTGTTAGAATTATTAATCTTACTTTTTCGGTCATATTTAATAATATATGTCTACAGGAAAGACTGCTACCAAAATGCGCTACGGAAAAAATGAAAATATAAAAACGGAAACCACGTACAAAACTCAGGCAAATCATAACATAGAACGAAAAGGCAATGTAAAGGATCTGGGTGTACTCATGTCGGAAGACTTTACCTTTATAGAACACAATAAAGTAGTTGTCACAACTGCAAGAAAAATGACAAGTTGGATAACAAGAACTTTTCACACTAGAGATGCTATATCGATGATGATACTTTAAAAAACGCTAGTGCTCTGTAGAGTGGAGTACTGCTGCACAATGACAACCCCTTTCAAACCTGTAGAAATTGCTGACCTGGAGAGCGTGCAGAGTTCTTTTACTGCTAGAATCCACTCAGTAAAACATCTAAACTACTGGGACCGACTAAAGAATCTAAATCTGTATTCCCTTGAGCGCAGGCGAGAGAGATACATAACAATTTACACGTGGAAAATAGTAGAGGGGCTGGTCTTAAACCTGCACACAGAAATAACTTCACATGAGACCAGGAGGCATGGCAGGATGTGCAGAATACCCCCGTTGAAAAACAGAGGTGCAACACGTACTCTGAGAGAGAACTCTATCAACATCAGAGGCCCGAAACTGTTCAACACGCTTCCACTACAAATAAGAGGCATAACTGGCCGACCCCCTCACAGTGTTCGAGAGTGAACTGGATAAATACCTCCAAAGGATACCTGATCAACCAGGTTGTGATTCGTACGTCAGGCTGCGAGCAGCCGCGTTCAACAACCTGGTTGACCAGTCCAGCAACCAGGAGGCCTGGTCGACGACCGGGTCGCGGGAATGCTAAGCCCCGGAAACACCTCAAGATAGCCTCAAGGTAAGGAGTGTGTGTGCATTGTCAACCGTGCGAACAGTTATTACTTTTATCATTTATTTATTGCATTTAATATTGTTCACTTCAATACGATTTTTGTATATATTGGAGCTATCATTTAATGTATGAAACTTACTCCAAGTGAAGTTCATCAGAGTTATAGTCTAGTGAGGCAGCGTCTGTGAATATAACCTGCTTATCTTGCTATTTTTTTTTTTTATATACAAGAGTTCTTACACTCATGTACAGCCACTAGTACACGTAGCGTTTAATATTTCTAGAGTTTAATGCGAGAAGTTCGATATAGCTTCTTAAGTATAAGTTTCCCTTTCTGTTAAGCTAACTTGGCTGGAATGGTACTTGGTGTACCAAAACCATTTATATAAAGTTTTACTTAAGTGTTGATTCGATTAAGCATATGGTTCTTCTATTATTGCAATGCTACCACTAAGGATGTTGGTCTTTGACAGACTAAAGTGTTTGTCAGCATGAAGGAATCTGGCTTGATGGAGGAATACTTCCCCCGGGCGACGGAGTTCCTTCCCGAGCGCTGGATGAGGGACCATCCGGATCGTCTCAATAACCAATACGCCTCCATACCCTTCTCTGTGGGCACCCGCATGTGTGTGGGGAGGAGGCTCGCTGAACAGGAGCTTTACGTCTTCCTCGCTAGGGTAAGTGTCAGGAGTAACTAATACCTGTCTTGATCCCAACCTTTCTCTTATTAGATGCTTCACTTCATCCTACAGATATATTTAAGAGAGTATTTTATCCTAAACAGATGTTCCAATTTATAATATGTGTTTAAAAATGTACATCATTTTTACAGCTGTTCTTGAAGTACAATTTGGAATACAAGTACAGTGAGTGGGATCCAGTGTTGAAGCTTCTATACAAACCTGACAAGCCACAAAACTTCACCATGACTGAGCGTTGATGAGCTCTCGTCCTCTCGTGTTTTACTGTTTTCAAAATACACAATTTTTGTTGTGTATGCAGAGTGGCTCCGTGAAGAGTATACTTTTTCATATATAAAATAAAAATTTGTGGTTAAGCAAACACTTAAGTATATATACCTAACAAGCAAACATTTAAATATATATATATATATATATATATATATATATATATATATATATATATATATATATATATATATATATATATATATATATATATACATATATATATATATATATATATATATATATATATATATATATATATATACATATATATATATATATATATATATATATATATATATATATATATATGTCGTACCTAGTAGCCAGAACTCACTTTTTGGCCTACTATTCAAGGCCCGATTTGCCTAATAAGCCAAGTTTTCATGAATTAATATATTTTTTCTAATTTTTTTCTTATGAAATGATAAAGCTACCCATTTCATTATGTATGAGGTCAATTTTTTTTTATTGGAGTTAAAATTAACGTAGATATATGACCGAACCTAACCAACCCTACCTAACCTAACCTAACCTATCTTTATAGGTTAGGTTTGGTTAGGTAGCCGAAAAAGTTAGGTTAGGTTAGGTTAGGTAGGTTAGGTAGTCGAAAAACAATTAATTCATGAAAACTTGGCTTATTAGGCAAATCGGGCCTTGAATAGTAGGCCAAAAAGTGAGTTCTGGCTACTAGGTACGACATATATATATATATATATATATATATATATATGTCGTACCTAGTAGCCAGAATGCACTTCTCAGCCTACTATGCAAGGCCCGATTTGCCTAATAAGCCAAGTTTTCATGAATTAATGTTTTTTCGACTACCTAACTTACCTAACCTAACCTAACCCAACTTTTTCGGCTACTTAACCGAACCTAACCTATAAAGATAGGTTAGGTTAGGTAGGGTTGGTTAGGTTCGGTCATATATCTACGTTAATTTTAACTCCAATAAAAAAAATTGACCTCATACATAATGAAATGGGTAGCTTTATCATTTCATAAGAAAAAAATAGAGAAAATATATTAATTCAGGAAAACTTGGCTTATTAGGCAAATCTGGCCTTGCATAGTAGGCTGAGAAGTGCGTTCTGGCTACTAGGTACGACATATATATATATATATATATATATGTCGTACCTAGTAGCCAGAACGCACTTCTCAGCCTACTATGCAAGGCCCGATTTGCCTAATAAGCCAAGTTTTTATGAAATATAGTTTTTTCGACTACCTAACCTACCTAACCTAACCTAACCTAACTTTTTTGGCTACCTAACCTAACCTAACCTATAAAGATAGGTTAGGTTAGGTTAGGTAGGGTTGGTTAGGTTCGGTCATATATTTACGTTAATTTTAACTCCAATAAAACAAAATTGGCCTCATACATAATGAAATGGGTAGCTTTATCATTTCATAAGATAAAAATTAGAGAAAATATATTAATTCAGGAAAACTTGGCTTATTAGGCAAATCGGGCCTTGCATAGTAGGCTGAGAAGTGCGTTCTGGCTACTAGGTACGACATATATATATATATATATATATATATATATATATATATATATATATATATATATATATATATATATATATATATATATATATATATATATATGAAGTTTGTGAGGGTACCACCTTTGGTGCCAATGTGGGGACCCATAGCCTCGGAGAAGAAAATAAAAATTATTCAGAGAAGACCTAGTGGTTTTTCACTGAACACTAATATTATCTTCTCCTACTACCCCCATTCTTTTTTATGCACACATATATATTTGTTTTTTTTTTAACTTTGTTATAAAAAAGGAGTTACATATAGGGTACAAAGATGATTATCATAAGTTGTCGAGTTCCTCCAGCTCCTCAGATGGCGGGCAGGAACACTGAATGCAGTGTGTATTTCCCTTTTGTATCGCCACGCTGAGGCGCTGGAAAAGAAAGCTGGTAGCTCTAAGGTCCCTTGTTGTTTCAATGAGCTTAGAACCCAGTTCCTTAAAAATATTGGTAGCACTTTTACCCCAGGCGCCGAGTGTCTCAGAAGCAATGGGGGACAAAATTGTAGTGGTGATCCAGTTCTCTATACTTACGGGATTTGGCTGTTTATATATATATATATATATATATATATATATATATATATATATATATATATATATATATATATATATATATATATATATATATATATATATATATATTAAACAAACTATTTCTTATATGTTTAGTTAATAACCTCATACTGTATAATATCTTAACAACTTACATATCTGTTTTTATAAGTATAAGTTTCGATTGATATAAACTTATAAATATATATACTTTTATATAAGCACTTGATTGCATTAATTTTATGTATCTTAATAAAGATAGCAATATTCCATGTTTAATTTTGTTGGTCTGTTCTTTTTTTACTAATCCTTTTTCACGTTGTGTATTATCAAACCAAATCTTGTAAATATCATATTTTGTAAAGCTGTGTCCTCTACTTCCCAGACTACCGATAGTCGTTATCAAGGTAGAGAGGTGCTTTGTCAAGTGGCACAATTTTAAGATCATCAATTCCCTTAAACCTACGTGTGCTGGGTTCAACCCAGAGGGAATCCAACACCAGGCACAGTGTGTGATATTTACCAGTTATGTTTCCTAGTGAACCTATGTACATTCTATAGAACATCGGCTAAAACTGAACCGCATTATCTGAATGGGGTCTTACCTTGCAATGTACATCATTAGTGGTGTACCTCAGAGATCTAGAAAGGTGGCACAGAATCCTAACAGCATGTGCAGAAACCTCTGACAATAATACCCCTTTCACACTGGATGAGCTCAATCGGACTAAAAAAACTACAAGGGATACATCCCCTCGAGACGACAAAATAACACATAAAATGAATAGGAACCAGGGCCCAAAGGGAGACGTTGCATACCAAAGGTTACTTATTTAGCCTGGACTTTTCATACAAGACCTACAGCTTGGAATAGGGCAGACACAGCCGATTCCATAACCCAAAGATCCAGCTAATCCAAAGTACTTCTCTCTCCAAAGTTGTGCAGACAAGACGGCTGACAAAATTGCACTCAACAGACTTGAGTGGAATAAGCCTAAACTGCACCAGAACATGAATGCTTATAGAGAAGGGGTTGGCACACTGGAATGTATTACTACTTTGTTAACCAAGCTGCATGACAGACCAAGACTACTGATATTCCTGAACCTCGAGAAGGCCTTTTAATATACGACAAAAAGGTCAGAGGCAACCTTCTCTGCTGGACCAAAGACTGTCTAATAAACAGAAAAGTAAGAGTTAAACTTCATGGCACAGTCTCTGAATATAAAATACATAATAACGGTACACCGCATGGAGACATATTCAGCCCGCTTTTCTTCAACTATTTAATAGAAATAATAATGAGGCTGAAACTTCCACAACACTGCAGGCTATTAAACTATGCAGACGACTTCGTCATCATCATAAAAGCTTAGACTGCATCAGTGAAGAGGCAAATCAGATTGGTATAAAATTCAACCCCACCAAGTTGAAAACACATGCTCATGAAAATAGGGAAGCCTAGCACCCAACTCGAAGTACAGCGTCAACCAGTTGAATGGGTGGACACTTACTAGTATCAAGGAATAATTCTGGACACAAACAAATTTGAGGTCACTTACTAGAGAGAGAACTGCGACCAGGACAGCAATCCTCAGGTTGCTAAACCTTCCTCTAAGGAGGAACCAATCTGGAAATCCTTATTACATATTATGTACAGGCAGTCAGATCAGTGATCGACTATGCAGCACCTGCACTCACAAGTCTATCACAACAACAGTGGAAAAAGCTTGAAACAGCTCAAAACAATGCTATGAGAGCTGCCCTGGGATCCCCCTATGTGGACCAGCCTGGAAACGCTAAGACTGGAAACGAGTTTGCCCCCTCTTTAAAAAATAATATTTCAAAGAACAGTTAAGATTATCTGTAAGAAAATTGTTTCCTTTGATTCAGTTCCAGTACGACAAGCTTTGGTGGGTGGACTTAGCCAAAACAACGGAAACTCTTGGGCTGCAAGAGCGGGAAAAGTCCTAAACAGACATACAATTAAAACACACGATTCTTGATAGAGAACGTTTCGGTCCTTCCTGGTCCTGGATGGTCCTGGAAGGACCTGAATGGCCCTGGACCATTCTTACATAATATGTAAGAATTGTCCAGGACGGACCGAAACGTCGTCGTCCCTTCACTTTCTAGTGTGTGTGTGTGTGGTTTGGTCAACATATTTCAGCCACGTTATTGTGACTCCTTGTCTGCCTTGATAGAGGACGTAATCATCCATACCCAAACTACACTTGTTCCCCCACTATGGGAGGAGCCTACCTTTAAAATAGTAATAGAAGGTCTTCAGATGAAAATGTCTGCCTATGATCCAACAATTCTAAGGCGCATCATAGAAAGGCAAATGAGCAGCATTGCAGTAGCAGGAGCCACCCATATCTTCACAGACGAATTAGTGGACACAGAATATGAGAGTGCTGGTGCTGCTCTTTGCAAGGACAGCTAACAGGCATATTGGAGACTAGGAGGACCAGTATCATCAACCCAAACTGAGCTGTTTGCCATACAACAGGCATTCATATATGTGATCGCACAAAACACTCAAAATGCAATCATACACACAGACTAAAAATCTGCACTTCAAATATTAGGAAAAAGTCAGTAGAAGGACAACGATGAAATAATTACCACACTTTTGAATCTAGGAGTAGTAGCTAAAGGCAAAGGACTCAACATAACCCTAAACTGAATCCCATCCCAAGTTGGAATCCCTTAAATGAGAAAACCTATGAAACTGTCTAAATTGGCAACTCGTCATCCAGTGACCCACAAAGGAATCCGTGCCAGGTACATAAAAATCTCCATCCCCAAAACATTCGCTCCCCTCAACAAAGCCCATCTACAACAGAGATTAGCAGAAGGTTCGCCCTCTACAATATGGTATCTTCAGACCAGCAAGCTAGATAGGTTGAATATCCCAAAAGGAATCCACATGGAAATAGCAGTTCGATTATATAGACTACGTCTAGGTTACAGATGTAACTAGGAAATTAGTGAACACAGAGATTGGCAATGCATCTTCTTGCAAATAATCACAGAAAAGTCCCTACTTCACTATCTGGAATGTGAAGCAGCCAACGACCTTAGAAGAGCTATAGGAGTCCCCGAATCTTGCAGTAACCACCCTGAAGCCATCAACACTGCCACTTTTCTGTCCAGCAAAGGTGGAAAAAAACAGTTTCCAGCAGCTGGAAACCTCATAAATACTGTCAAGCGGTATCCCTCCCCGCAATAGCAGCCACATAGTAAGGATTGATGATTTAAGTATACAGTATATCTTTTCATGACTAAATATCACCTTCACTCCAAACATCTACCACTTACGGGCTACTCATGCCAATGCCACCTCCTGAGTGGAATAATTTTTATCAATCAATCAAAAGATCAATCTCTCTCCTATCACATACACCTTGAAACTGGTCCAGGTCGGACCGAAACGTTTTTTTTCATCTTCTGGAGTGTGGTTTGGTCATCATATCTTCAGCCATGTTATTGTGTCTCATAGTCTGCATATGGATGTCACACGTAAGCGTCACTCTGTTTACTATCTTCGATCCACTACCTTCCTTCGAACAGCCTTTTCGCGCCTTGGTCATCCTTGTTACCGCCAAACGTCACCAAAACCAGTTTAGGTCTCTTAATAACTGTCTTGCGAAGCAAGTTCTCCTGCGTTAATTTTTTTCTATTTTAACACTCCGGGCTCTCCTTTTCCTGTACATGCCCGCCTTCTACTTCAAGAACTTCACTCCACCTCCTTGCAATTTGATGATGCTTTTTAAACAGTGCGTCAACAAAAATGCGTTGTCTTCTCTTCCCATTGATCTATGCAATAACTTATTTCTCAACGCTTTTGACACTGCTCGCCTCTTCTACTCCCCTCCCTACTTCCACACTACACAACAAACTTCAACGACTGATTTTCAAACAGTGCTTGGGCAAAATACTCTCCCTCCGACTGTTACCAGCCTTTATGCTTCCCCTCTCTTTAAGCATCAGCAAGAACTCCTCGAACTTGGTCTCTGCTACTTCACCTAGCCTTCGCTGAGGTATTGAACTCATTAGTTTTATTGATAAGTTTATCAATTCTAACTCTAGTACTCTTTCGGACCTGTCTTCCTTCATGGGGACCTTATCCCCATTTGTTACTGCCTCACTTAGCCAGTAACCGGGTTCTTATCATATCTAATTTTATATGGGGCTTTAATGCATCTTTTTACTCGATCCAATCCCGAGTCATTGGTCATTTATTAAGAACTGGCAGTAATAGTCCAACAGGAATAGTAAACAACACTAAACAAAAAAACCTCACCAAGTGTACTTCTTAATTATATATACTTATGTTCAGCACATAACACAGCAGGTGTCAATTTCCCAGAGGACACTAGGACAGAACTTCTGCAATCTTTTTTCCGGCGAGTCCACTATGTTGTATCATACACCAATCAAGGTTCCCTCCCTGAGTCTGTCTCCTTTGGTCCTTGTTACGAATGTTACCTCCTGTGGAGGTTGGTCTTTATTATTAATTGTTTATTAATACAGAGGAGTTGATTAGAGAATGTTCTTGAAAGAAATTTGTAGCTGGCAACTGGGAGGCCGCGGATTTACCCCGCCAGCAAAGTAGTACCTTTAGAGCTGGAGATTGTTAAGGAATAAGGTGGAATGGTATAGCAAAATTATGTGAAGGAAAAATGGACTGAATCAAAATACCTGTGAGGGGAATATGGTAAATGAAGTCAGTAAGGGGGATTGATTGGGAATGTTGAAGGATAGTGTATTAAGGGGCGAGTGACAGGACAGCGAGGGACGCCAGCTTGACCTGACTCGAGGAGGAACGGTGACGACCAGTTTTTGTTTTCTGAGGGATTTCTCCGGCCGTATCATAAGTTAAGCTACAGGGTTGTATTAACAATGTTGCAAGGACGAGTAGAATACACGGGTAGCCTGCTGAGTAGTTTTAGGCAGAGTACAGATTTCCTAGGGATTTATATATGCGTGACACCGGCTGACAGAGGTAGTGCTGGAGTGCTCAGTTCCAGTGTTGGACTAAGAGCTATATGGGGACCAGAGCCGTTTTGGTGATAAGATATAAGTTTGTTTTCCTTCTGAATGCATTGATTTATAAGGAGTGAATTATGTTATGGAATGTCGCGTGTGTTTTATACATATACATTTGTGTCATTTATCTACTAGGATGTTTCCCTACGCCTTGAATTCCAGTTGGCTCAATTAAAAGCCTTATTCCCCTAGACATTATAACACATGACGAGCCCGTGACAGTCCTCACGAAGATGAGATCACCTTTCTCAGTAAAGCATGGGCCAGTCCTCTACAGTATCGTCACAGTGCCAAAACATCACTTCACTTCCAGCAACATGCTGGCAGAGGTCTCCAGCAACACGCTGGCAGAGGTCTCCAGCAACACACTGGCAGAGGTCTCCAGCAACACACTGGTAGAGGTCTCCAGCAACACGCTGGCAGAGGTCTCCAGCAACACGCTGGCAGAGGTCTCCAGCAACACGCTGGCAGAGGTCTCCAGCAACACGCTGGCAGAGGTTTCCAGCAACACGCTGGCAGAGGTCTCCAGCAACACGCTGGCAGAGGTCTCCAGCAACATGCTGGCAGAGGTCTCCAGCAACACGCTGGCAGAGGTCTCCAGCAACACGCTGGCAGAGGTCTCCAGCAACACGCTGGCAGAGGTCTCCAGCAACACGCTGGCAGAGGTCTCCAGCAACACGCTGGCAGAGGTCTCCAGCAACACGCTGGCAGAGGTCTCCAGCAACACGCTGGCAGAGGTCTCCAGCAACACGCTGGCAGAGGTCTCCAGCAACACGCTGGCAGAGGTCTCCAGCAACACGCTGGCAGAGGTCTCCAGCAACACGCTGGCAGAGGTCTCCAGCAACATGCTGGCAAGTGTCTCCAGCAACACACTGCCTGGGGTCTCCAGCCACACAGCAGCACGGACATTAATTCCATCTTGTAACTTGGCCAATCCAATACGTTAGTCCAATCATCAATACTTCACTAAGTAGCACAGACAAATCAGTCTACACCGCTTCGGCCACTTGTTCCCACTGAAACACGTCTTGAGTTCAGGACTGCCCTAGGTGAACTCATTCCTGCCGACCAAAGGTTAGATTCACGAAGAAGTTACGCAAACACTTACGAACCTGTACATCTTTTCTCAATCTTTGGCAGCTTCGCTTACAATTATTAAGCAGTTAATGAGCTCCGAAGCACCAGGAGGCTGTTTAAACAATAACAACAGTTGATTGGCAAGTTTTCATGCTTGTAAACTGTTTAATAAATGTAACCAAAGCCATCAAAGATTGAGGAAAGATCTACACGTTCGCAAGTACTTGCGTAACTGCTTCGTGAAACTGGTCCCAAGGTTCCACCCACATCACTTCTGAGGAGTAAAAGTTGAATAGTAAGTAGGAAACTACACATGTGTCAAAAAGATCACAGCCATCCACTGGGGAACAGAAAATAAGTATGACTGCGCTCAACAGATGGTGTCGACATCGTCATACCTCCCCTTCTAAAAGAATTTGGGGTCGGTTGTGCACAACAGATGGTGTCGAAATTGTCACATCTTCCTAAAATAATTTGAGTTAGGTGCGCTAAACAGATGGGGTCGACATCGTCACACCATCTGTTGAATTTGAATTTGTTAAAAAGAATTTGTTTTAGATTCTTGAAAAAATTATTAGGATTTTAGATACATGACAAGGTATCTGCTACCACATTCTAAACTCTTTTAATGTATCCACTACTAAGCGCATACGGTTGTAGGTGTTGGCTCCATCCGGTTAACCTGAGATTCTTATGACAGAATTGCGCTAAAAATTGTAAAGGATTATGGTCAGATTTGAGCAAAATTGGATAACTGTTACACGTCAAATAGACATTAAAGTCTTACACAGCATTCCCAAAGGCCAATATCTATTTCTCTATCACTGACTAATTCCGTTGACAATCACTTAATTTCTTGTAATAATAAGCCACATGGTGTTCTACCCGAAATCATCTCAAGATAACCTATGCCGTAATCTAAAGCATCTACGATTAATATAAATCTGTCATCGAAATTAGGGGTCATGAGAATGGGACATGATATTAGTATGGCATTTAGGCTCTCAATAGCTATCTGACAGTCCTTGTGTCTTGGTACTCATGAATTTAATACACATTTTTTAAGTTTTCTTAATTCATATTTTCAAGTTATAGCCACTATATCACCCACTCTTGCTAACGGGAAACATACCATAATGCTATTTCGTGCATCCCTTGAGCAGAAGTCTCCATCCATATGACGTACCAGAGAATCCCCCTTCAAGCAAGATTCCACAAATTTCTTTTTAATTGATAAGTTTATATTTTGCTGCAAATGTTGCAAGTAATGTTGAAACTATTGATTGACGATCACAAAAATAAATGATGCAAAATATCAAGATAATTTTGGTAGCCTGAGCGGGACTAACCTTTGAACTCCTCCCATTGAAGCCACCTAGGCTCAAGTAGTGCGATTCATTCGGGTGTAAGGAGTAAGGAAGGGGAAGTGGGAAAGGTGTTTCATAAATCTATGGCGTTCTGGAACTTGGGTGTAAACAGAAATTATGGATTCAATATAAAATAAGTGAGGCCAAATAACAGTGTAAAAAAAATCATGAAAATACATTGAGAAGAACTATAAAATTGATTAAAACAATTTCCTTGTGAATCCATTTTTCATTTGTGTCTGCACGAACCTAACACAGGTTCCATCAGAAATGATAGTAGGATGCATTGATTTATGACGTACAATGGAATATGTTTTGAAATTGATTTTTTAAAACATATTTTTTATTTGAATAGAAAAACTATGTATATAGTTTTTATACACATACACATCGGAGGGGGATGGGCCTCACAGCTGAGAGGAGAGCTCTTGGGGGTTGTAGTCCATATGACCTAGGTTCGATTCCCAGCGGAGGCGAAAATAAATGGGTAGAGTTTCTTGAACACTGATGACCCTGTTCACCTAGCAGTAAATAAGTACCTGCAAGTTAAACAGTTGCTACGGGCTGTTTCCTGGGGATGTGTATGCTTTGTTTGTGTTTGAGAGAAATATATGTAGTAGATATACTAGAGGAAAACTAGATTCGTTAGAAAAGCGGAAGGATACAACATATACAAATAAATAAATAAATACACCATGGTCTCTGTGTTGGTTCGTGGTCTTGAAGTGGGTAGAATATAATTATATGTTAATGTAATTACATTCTACCCACTTCAAGACACCGAACCAACACAGAGACAGTAGTTGTAAGAACATAAGCTGCTTATGTTCATGAATGTAATGGCCTATTAATATCCATTCATCCACTTGTTCATCTCAATCACGTTCTGTACTACCTCACCCCAAGATAATATTAGCTCTTGCTGGCAGATTCGGCATTTTAAATCAGACTGGCCTTTTAAATGTCTTTGAAAATGTAAGGACCTTGCAAAACGCATCCCTAGGCGTCAGACCATATAAAATTGTGAACATTTTCTGGATGTACTGAATTTCCTGGATGTGCTAATAACAAAACAGGAACATTGCTAAGCAGCAACGTATATACCAAGCCTACAAACATAGGGTTATGCCTAAACGGTAGGAGTGAGTGCCCCAAAGATATAAAACCAGTGTTCTCAACGCTTATATTCGTCGTGCTCTTACCCACTCCTCTGAATAGAGCAACGTAAGCAGGGAGTTTGAATGAATAACACAGGAGTTGGTAAACAATGGGTACAGGAACAGACATAAACCCTACTATAAGACGACACTTGGACCGGTGGTTCAATCCTGAACCATGAACAGAAACAGCAACACCTCCAATAAAATTCAATTACAAATCAACCATACACAGTGAAAAAAAATATATACATATATATATTCTAGGTAAAGAGGCAGCCTGTAAACAAATATCTGCAGCATAACAAATGACCATGTATTCATTATTAGTTGGAAAATCATTAATTAATTTATGCATTAGAACATTGAAGAACAAAGGCTGAACTCCACGCTTCCTTGTGGAGTTCTCATTTCAAAGTGTTTACTCTCTGGCTTTTAACACCATTAAACAAAACATATGTTGTCAGAATAGACAAATAACCCTTTATCCATTTCAGTAATTTTCCTTGTATTCGTAGCTCAGCAAGGTGTTCTAGTATGATTTCCTTGTTTTCAATTCAAGTTCAAGTTCAAGTATGTTTATTGAGACAAGAAAAAAATACATCTAAAAAAAAATAGAGTAGTTTAGGCTATTTCTACCCCCCAAAAGAGACATCAAAAAAAATTATCAAAGAAGGTGTCAAGCCTAGTTTTCAATGTCAAAGGCTGCTGCTAGATCGATAAAGTTAAAAGGAAAGTGTAAAATATTAGTACCAGAAATATTTGCTCGCCAGAAATGTTTCAAAATTTATGGCCACTAGTGTCGTCGCACCTGGGGTCCCAGGGTGTCTCCTGTAGGAGGTGAACTCATTCGATAATAGGGTCACCAAATCAGGGTGTGACAATGAGTCACGTGACTCCATGGAGGAAGCTAGGAGGCTCCTCACTGGAGCTTGGATTTGTACTTAACTAGTTGTGCTTGCGTGGGATGAGCTCCGGCTCTTTGGTCCCGCCTCTCAACTGTCAACCAACTCGTGTACAGATTCCTGAGCCTTTAGGGCTATATCGTATCAACATATGAAACTGGGCATGGCGTCTGCCTCTACCATATCGCTGCCTAATGCATTCCATCTGTTAACTATTCTGACATTGAAAAAGTTCTTTCTAACGTCCCTGTGGATCATTTGGGTACTAAGTTTTCACCTGTGTCCCCTAGTTCACGTACCATCCTTGCTAAAAAGTTTATCTTTATCTACCCTGTCAATTCCTTTGAGAATTTTGTAAGTGTGATCATGTCTCCCCTAACTCTTCTGTCTTCCAGTGTCGTGAAGATTAGTTCCGACAATCTTTCCTTGTAGCTCATACCGCTCATCACGGGGACTGGCTTGGAGGCATATCTCTGAACCTTTTCTAACTTCGTTTTGTGTTTGACTAGATGTGGACTCCGCACTGGAGCCGCATATTCCAGTATTGGTCTGACATATGAAGTATACAAGGTTCTGAATGATTTCTTTCACAAGTTTCTGAATGATTCCTTTCACAAGTTTCTGAATGATTCCTTTCACAAGTTTCTGAATGATTCCTTTCACAAGTTTCTGAATGATTAATTTCACAAGTTTCTGTATGATTCCTTTCACAAGTTTCTGAATGATTCCTTTCACAAGTTTCTGAATGATTCATTTCACAAGTTTCTGAATGATTCCTTTCACAAGTTTCTGAATGATTAATTTCACAAGTTTCTGTATGATTCCTTTCACAAGTTTCTGAATGATTCCTTTCACAAGTTTCTGAATGATTCCTTTCACAAGTTTCTGAATGATTAATTTCACAAGTTTCTGTATGATTCCTTTCACAAGTTTCTGAATGATTCCTTTCACAAGTTTCTGAATGATTCCTTTCACAAGTTTCTGAATGATTCCTTTCACAAGTTTCTGAATGATTCCTTTCACAAGTTTCTGAATGATTCCTTTCACAAGTTTCTGAATGATTCCTTTCACAAGTTTCTGAATGATTAATTTCACAAGTTTCTGTATGATTCCTTTCACAAGTTTCTGAATGATTCCTTTCACAAGTTTCTGAATGATTCCTTTCACAAGTTTCTGAAGGCAGTTTTTGTGTTCGCTAGCCTTGTATACGCCGCTGATGGGATAGTTTTGAAGTTGGCTATAGAGGGCAGGTCTGATCTGATATCAACCCACATATCTTTCTCTCGTCCTGACTCCTGAAGGATTTCTTTCCCAAGCTGGTACTTGTATGTGTCCTCTTGCTCCCTACGCCTATCTTCATCACTTTGCACTTCCTCGACTTAAGGTCTAGTAGCCATTTGTTGGCCCATTCCTTTAGTTTGTCCAGATTATCCTGTAGCCTCTTGCTGCCCTCCCCTCTCTTAATCATTCTGCTAATTTTAGCATCATCAGAAAACATTGAGAGGAATGAGTCTATTCTTTCTGGAAGATCATTCACATAAATCAGGAATAAGATACAGAGATAGGAATAAGTACAGAGCCCTGCGGGACTCCGCTGGTGACATCACGCCATTCTGAGGTCTCACTCCTCACAGTAAATCTGTACTTCTTGTTGTTTGTGTACTCTTTTATCCATTGCAGCACCTTACCACTTACTCCAGCCTGTTTCTCCAACTTATGCAAGTCTCTTATGAGGGACTTTGTCAAAAGCTTTCTGACAGTCCAAGAAAGTGTAGTCTGCCCATTCTTTTCTTTCTTGCGTTATGCGTGTTGCTTGGTCATGAAATTCTAATAAACCGGTGAGATACACTTTGCCATCCCTGAACCCATGCTGGTGGTGTGTTACAAAGTCCCTTCTCTCCAGATGTGCTACCAGCCTTTTTCTCCCAATCTTCTCCATCACCTTGCATGGTATACAAGTTAAGGACACTGGCCTGTAGTTTAGGGCCTCTTGTCTATATCCCTTTTTGTATATTGAACTATGTTAGCTGTTTTCCAACTCACTTTTGGATCTGCTGTTTCCTGTATGGATCGTACTTTTATGAGAGAGTCAATGTACCACTAGAGATTTCAACGTATGTACACCTTATAGTGTACATACGATGAGAGTTATGATGCCTGAGAGTTTTGTTTCTGTGGTGCTATTAGATCTGGGCTCTTTTTTGAAGTTCACTTGTTTTATTCATAATTCCATCTATGTTCGTGTACATCACTTTGAAGCTCATTTCAATCTGTGGTTCTTATTTACTCTTACCAATGCTTCCTGTTCCACTGGTGCAGAAAGTTATTCTATGAAAGTTTGGATGCATGGATAGGGTTAGTGTGCTGTGTAATACTTAACATAGGTTCGGAGGATGCTGGGTTGGCGAAAACGTTCTAGGTATGGGAAAGATGGGAGGGCTTGGAGAGAGTGGAAAGTGGGATCATGGAGTACTTCTGTTGGGTTGAATGTGGGAGTGATGCTCTTCTGGTGAGCCCGTAATTGAGCTCGGTTATTTGCGATTAACGTGTTACTCTGATATTTTTGTCAAAGTTTCAAATGGAGGTGGGGTTTCCTCCTTTTTCTCAGTTTCATTTTCGCTTTTGTTTTAGTCGTGTTTTAATAACATTATCTTGGTGGCGGCCGTAGGTGCAGAATGTTCAGTAATGAGTCACATTCTTTAACGGCTTTTCTAATCATTGTAGTGGCTCTGGAATGTGCATCTAATGCAGCTGCAGTCGTTGGATTAATGTTTAGTTTGATGTGCAGGGCTTCAGTGGCGTCTCATTCCAGTAAGTAGTGCAATAATGGCTCCTCTGCTTCTGTTCCACAGATATGACACTCTTTACCTATTGGGTTTATTACCTCCCAGCAGCACTTGTAACCAAGTCTGTGTCTGTGTATGGCAACCGCAATATCTCTGGATATCTTTTTGTCAGGCTTGAAAGAGTATTACCCAGTGGCGTGTTCGTACCATATCGCAGTGGATCTTCCTTCCGCTACTTTGGCTCTGTGGCGACTTTTGATAGTTGGGAGTATTTTCTTCTTGATTTGCTCCTTAATCTGTGAAAAACTTGAAGGTATTTGAACCTGTACAACAGGTAGAGCAATGGCAGTTTTTGCTAGTGAGTCTGCCTTTTCCGTACCATCTATGCCAATGTGACTTGTAATCCAATTTAGGGTGATTGACTGCCCTAGATTATGGCATTCTTTTCCTATATGTTGGATTTCTGTGAGGAGTTGTATATTATTTCTGTGTTGACTGGATAACAATGCCTGGAGCGAAGATTTAGCGTCGGTATGAATGATGACATCATGTAAATTATTCTCAATTGTGTAGTTTATGGCCTCCTTCAGGTCATATAATTAGACCCTGTTGTTGTTTTAGATTTAGCTACTCAGAACGAAGTATTCATGTAGCACGGGCTATGGTGAGCCCGTAAATTAGACCCTATTAATACCTCATTTTATACCATTCATTCTCTCCTCCCCAAACTATAGAATGACTAATATGGTAAAATATTTATAGTAGAACTAATTAAATTGTGAGAAAGATTAGTAGTATCCTCAGCTAAGAGATTGTTTATTCATTCCTAATATTGATAGTGTATGGCCAAAGATGGCATATTGAGTATAAGAATGAATGAAACAGCCTATTTTCCAATCATATTATTCAATAGGAGATAAGACAGAGTCTGAACTGATAAGTGTCGCACTCATTTAAAATAATTATCTCCAAGACCCAAACAAAAGATCATGACACAATTCCCTCTTGAGATCTCCAAACCAAAACCCCATAACATTAATATATTTTAAAATAAACAATTCTCGAAACAACCTGTAACATCGCTCATGTATTTTCATTATATCCTCCCTTACTGTTAATCCCTTACACATCTCATTAACGCTCAAAACATCCACTCAACACATCATACTGACAGTAATCCATCTCTGCCATATCAAATATTTGTTCCATGTATACATATACACTCAAATCTTCTATGATTTATGAAATCTATATTCACCACTGTTCTACAATAGTAACAATACATTGCTAGCTTGGCAAAGTCATTAGCACCAAGGTGTATTGTGTCATCCAATGGGGGTGTTATTTAGTGGCGCGTGACGTCACAGGCAGGATCCAATGAGGTCTTGTATCAACTAATATCATTTGCTTATTATACCCTTGCTAATATATCCAATCCATAATTGACTCTACCTCACCTAACCTAACCATCTTAACCTGTCCTAACACACACACACACACACACACACACACACACACACACCTTCAAGAAACGGAAAGAAAGATCTAGGAGCTGATATCATGCCAAACCTGTCTTCTGAAGCCCACATAAAAAGAATAACATCGGCGGAGTATGCGAGGATGGCTAACATCAGAACTGCCTACAGAAACTTGTGTAAGGAATCATTCAGAATCTTGTATACCATATACGTAAGACCAATTCTGGAGTATGCAGCCCCAGCATGGAGTCCGTACCTTGTCAAGCACAAGACGAAGTTGGAAAAAGTTCAGAGGTAAGCCACTAGACTAGTCCCAGAACTAAGAGGCATGAGTTACGAGGAAAGGCTGCGGGAAATGCACCTTACGACACTGGAAGACAGAAGAGTGAGGGGAGACATGATCACTTCCTACAAAATCCTCAGGGGAATTGACAGGGTAGGATAAGACAAGGATAAACAATTCAACACTGGTGGTAGGCGAACAAGGGGGCACAGGTGGAAACTGAGTATCCAAATGAGCCACAGGGACGTTAGAAAGAAATTTTTCAGTGTCAGAGTAGTTAACAGATGGAATGCATTAGGCAGCGATGTGGTGGAGGCTGACTCCATACATAGTTTTAAATGTAGATATGATAGAGCCCATTAGGCTCAGGAATCTGTACACCAGTTGATTGAAATTTGAGAGGCGGGACCAAAGAGCCAAAGCTCAATCCCCGCAAGCGCAAATAGGAGAGTACACACACACACACATAAACGCACACACACTGTCATGGACTCGTTACCCTTGTCAGGAAGTAGAATAACAGTTCCAGCGCTATCTACGAGTCCGCACCCGAACTGCCCGGGAATCGTACATAATATGGACAATGCCATCTGGTGGTGGCTACCTAAAACCTGTAAATGGATCAAGACTCTTGCCTTGGTCAGCCAGAGGGGTCGTTGTGAGCGACCTCTAGTGAGGTGGCGAAGCAAGACCAGCGCCACCTAGTATGTGCTACAGAGCACAATGTCAACTCCCCAGTGAGTTAGTGGTATTTCCTAGTTTTGCCAGTAACGGTTAGGCCATTGATGACGTTTTTGTGTTCACAGCGGTGACATCTGGGGGCCGCGGTACTGGACACAGCAGTTCATCTTGGGCAGTCCACAGTCTCCCTACATGATCCTGGAAACGACCAAGTAAGCCACCGCCGATGAAGCAGTGTGGTAGCTGCAAGTGCTTAAGTGTTGAAAAAGATCGGCTCACCTTTGGGACTGGCTTAGGGGAGAGACTGACGACAGGGAGGTGCCTGTTGAGTAGTGCTGCTAGCTGGTCGCTAGAGACTGCTGCCAGGAGATCGCTACCCCTGTATAGGTTTGTGACCCCGCGCAGCGTGTGGCTGAGGTACTCTGCCAGCGTGTAGCTGGAGAGCGGTCGTTGGGGTACAGGCACCTCATGACACTGTCAGTGGGCTGACCCACGTATGGGTGAACTCGCCGGTTTTCTTCCCAGTATGGTTGGATACGCTACTGGACAGTGAAGAAGTACTGGGGGATTGATGAACTCTGCACGTGAACACATTTGATATCCTGAGGGAAAGGATTGTACATAGGTGCAGTAATAGCCTATCGGTTCTTTATATATTATATATGGTGACGGTGTACATATATATACTTAACAGTGGTGGAATGATATTTAATACATTGACGAAAGGAACAGTGTTTTGTTCATCCCCTCTTTTTTTATGCACTAAATAGCTACTTTCTTGAAAGCGCACTACCGACTTGGGGTTGGATACTCTCATTTTGGTTCTACCATCAAAGAACCCGGTTGCGACCCATAGTGACCGTAAAACACACACACACACACACACACACACACACACATAACAGTTGACCCGCATGTGGGTTCCCCCCTCGCCTCACCCCCAGAGGCGAGGGGGGAACCCACAACCAGCTACCCAGTAACACCAGAAGGGAGGACAACCCCGCCTCCCTCCTCTGCATAGAAAACCCCCCTACCCCAAACCCTCCCTGCCCCCACTCAAAAGTTCAGCCAAATCTCCCTCCCCCCACACCCAATCCCCACCCTTCTACCCCTCCCCTCCTCCCGAGTCCTCCCTCCCCCCCTTTCCTTCCCGTCCTCCCTCCCCTTTCACCCCATACGCTCCCTGTCCCTCCCCCTTCACTGGATCCCCCGCCCCTCATTCCAGTATCCTCTGAGATCCTGTTACCCACCTCACAGGTCCTCACACCCATGGAACAGCCTCCCCCACCAGCAGAACACTCACCAAGGAGGCGATTTGAGAAGGGACAGAAGAAAGTGAGCCTCAAAGCGATGTACACTAACATAGATGGAATTACAAATAAAGCAAATGAGCTTGGAGAACTGGTACTAGAGGAAAACCCAGACATAATAGCCCTCACAGAAACAAAGATCACGAAAACAATAACAAATGCAGTGTTTCCACAGGACTATTATGTTATGCGGAAAGAGAGGGAAGGAAGAGGTGGGGGTGGTGTAGCTCTGCTGGTAAGAAAAGGCTGGGATTTTGAGGAGATGGATATTCAGGGCTGTGAAGGTTTCAGTGACTACATAGCAGGTACTGTAACAAATGGAGGGAAAAAAATTATAGTCGCAGTCATATATAATCCACCACCAAATGACAGAAGACCTAGACAGGAATATGATAGAAACAACATGGCCACCATTAACATAATAGAAAGAGCAGCTTCTGTTGCTAGCAGGAATGGATCTGGACTACTAATTATGGGAGACTTCAACCATGGGAAGATAGATTGGAAGAACAGAGACCCGCATGGAGGACCAGAAACATGGAGAGCTAAGCTGCTGGACGTGGCAACAAGAAACTTTCTAAGCCAGCATACCAAAGAGCCAACAAGAATGAGAGGAGAAGATGAACCAGCAATGCTTGATTTGATATTTACCCTAAATGAATGGGATATAAGGGAAGTTAAGATGGAAGCGCCCTTGGGAATGAGTGACCACAGTGTATTGAACTTTGAGTACCTGGTAGAGCTAGGACTTATCTCCCCCCCAAAAGAACTAGGAATCAAAAGGCTGGCATACCGAAAGGGGAATTATGAACAGATGAGAAGTTTCCTAAGTGAAATACCTTGGGACACAGACCTCAGAGACAAGTCTGTACAGGGTATGATGGACTATGTTACCCAAAAGTGTCAGGAGGCAGTAAACAGGTTCATCCCGGCCCAAAGGGAAAAATCCGAGAAGCAACAGAAGAATCCATGGTATAATAGGGCATGTATGGAAGCGAAGAAACTGAACAAAAAGGCGTGGAGGAACTTCCGGAATAACAGAACACCAGAAAGCAGGGATAGATACCAGAGAACCAGGAATGAGTACGTCAGGGTGAGAAGAGAAGCAGAGAAAAATTTTGAAAATGATATAGCAAACAAAGCCAAGACCGAACCAAAGCTACTCCACAGTCACATCAGAAGGAAAACAACAGTGAAAGAACAGGTATTGAAACTTAGAACAGGCGAGGACAGGTATACAGAGAATGACAGAGAGGTGTGTGAGGAACTCAACAAGAGGTTCCAGGAGGTCTTCACAATAGAACAGGGTGAGGTCACTGTGCTAGGAGAAAGGGAGGTAAACCAGGCGGCCTTGGAGGAGTTCGAAATTACGAGAGAGGAGGTCAAGAGACACCTGCTGGATCTGGATGTTAGAAAGGCGGTTGGTCCAGATGGGATCTCACCATGGGTACTGAAAGAGTGTGCAGAGGCACTTTGCTTGCCACTCTCCATAGTGTATAGTAAATCACTAGAGACGGGAGACCTACCAGAAATATGGAAGACGGCGAATGTGGTCCCAATATACAAAAAGGGCGACAGACAAGAGGCACTGAACTACAGGCCAGTGTCCTTGACTTGTATACCATGCAAGGTGATGGAGAAGATCGTGAGAAAAAACCTGGTAACACATTTGGAGAGAAGGGACTTCGTGACAAATCGCCAACATGGATTCAGGGAGGGTAAATCTTGCCTTACAGGCTTGATAGAATTCTACGATCAGGTGACACAGATTAAGCAAGAAAGAGAGGGCTGGGCGGACTGCATTTTCTTGGATTGTCGGAAAGCCTTTGACACAGTACCGCATAAGAGGCTGGTAGATAAGCTG